>NC_044905.1:3611880-3915630 GCF_001633185.2 Quercus lobata | reverse complement strand
CAATTCTAATTGTTTTGGTCTAACTTCTGTTATTCGCTTAGTTGATTTGCTATCGAAATTTGCAACTTTACCTAGTCACTCACATCATTATTTTTAACTTCTTATTGACGAAATTTGCAACTTTACCTGGTCACTCACATCATTCTTTTTAACTTCTTCTTGACCAACTTACAAACTGAATTGCAGAAAGAAACTTATCTTTTTAAAAAAAGTAACAAAATCCATCAAGAGAGCACTAAAATGTGTATCTCTCTTAGTTTTCTCATTGGACTATATTCTTTTTTTTATATCATATGCCAAGTGCTACATGGCTATTTGCTGAATTTCATCCCACATTTTGGACTCAATTTTCCTTAATCCTTATAGCAACTTTCACTTGAGCTACTGCTAATGTTGGTTTTTGTCATTTTTGATCTATCCATCTTAGTTGTTTCTCTCTTCTTGTTGTGAAGTGGTCCAAGTGATAAAACATTTATGTAACAATATATCAATCTATAATTGTGCTGATAACGTTGTTTGATTCAGTGGTAGTATCACTCTCAGATAGACTATATTGATTCTCCCAAGCTCCACAACTTGCTTTAATTTCACATGTTGTAAATCTAAATATTATCTGTACAATACTGTGCACAAACTGGTTGGATAGAATGGCACAAAAGAATACATGTGGCCAACCCTAATCGGTTGATGAGGATCTAAGAGCCTTCCCCAATTAATTGGGATTAAGGCTTACTTGAGTTGAGGCTGTGCCCAAATTGCATGGGATTGTAGGCATTTGTGTTGTAACCATCCTATGATGTGCACATTTCTTTGACGAAATAGGCTTTCAACTTTTTAGCATCATTAATATTGTGAAATCCACCCCATATTGATACAGAGTTTCAGAATGTTTTGATGAATGACTTGCAACAGAGGAACAATATATGCATTATTGTCTCTTTGCACATGCATATTTGGTAATATAGTAGCCTCTAATAACACCATCCTCCATGGGTGTATTTTTAGGATATTGATGGGAAATTTATTTACGATACAGTTTTTTGTCTCAAATGTATAGCATTAATTTGAAAATGCCTTTTCCATTGAATGTATTGTACGTTAATTAATTTTTATTCATTACCAATATAATTAGTTAATATTTTTAATAACTGGAACTAATGACAACATAAGATCCCTTAAACCTAATACAATTATGAAAGCAAAAGTTTCCGTAATGGATTTGATATTTGGAGTTCCATCCATATATTTACTTCACAGCTTTATTATTTTAATGCATTTAAATTTCTAATAAAAGGAGGAAGCAGAATTGGTCAGATTTCTACAATTAAACCAAAATACTCTAGAGGGTAATATGGGAACTGGGAAGCACACAATTTTTAGGGGAAATCACTTAGAATGGAACAAAGTTTGTATCCTATTTCAATTATGTCCCAGGGTTTTAATTTTTTCAACTGAAGTCCCCAACTTATGGAGTTTCAATTTGAAGCCTCTTTCTATCTCAGTTATTCATTTCCATTCTTCTGGACTGTAATGAATCAGAGAAAAACATGAAATCGTTGATAAAACTTTATGTTTTGCCCAGATAACCAGCTTTTATTTTCTTGCATAAAGGATTCATTTTCGCTTTCTCACTCTAGGGGAAGCTTTCTTTCTCTATCCTCTGTTCAGTGGTTGCTGAAATGGTTTATGAACAGGCCCTCGGTGAAATGTAGTGTTTTATTAATGGTTTCCCACTTTTCTTTGCTCTTTTATTACTTAGAAGTTAGAACTACGGAGACAAATATGGAATGGATGGAAGCTTCAAATTGAAACAATTTCTTAAATTTGGATTTTTGATTGACAAAATTAAAAACCTGGGACCTAATATGAAACATGGTGTAAACTCAAACTCTGGAGTTTTTATGTGATTTCCCTAATGTTTTAACTTCTTAAGAAAAAGAATTTTTAAAGCAAAGAGTAATGTTTTTCACTTTTTCCCCTTACAATAAGCGTGGAGGGGAGTTTGAACTCAGATTCTCCTCATTAGGAGAATTGGGCAATGCCACTAAGCTATAAAAGCTCTTGGGCTAATTATTGGTAAGATACACATGCACTTGATGGATCTTTTGAAACCAATGCTTCACTCTCTACTTGTCCTTACAAGGAGAGGAGGTGCTATATGGGCTAAAACTCATTGGCAGACTAATTTCACATAAAATTATAACAAATTTTATTTGGTTCTTATAGGAAAAATAGGCCTTTTTGGTACTTTTCCCAATGAGGAACTTTTTATTTTTTATAGAATTTGATTTTTATAAGTGCCAGGTGCCATTTGGGCTAAAACTCATTGGCGGACCAAGTTTTCACATAAAACTATAATAAACTTAATTGGTTCTTGTAGGAAAGATACGCCTTTTTTGTACTTTTCCCAACAAGGAAATTTTTAAATAAATAATAATAATAATAATAATTCAACTTTTACAAGTGGGGAATGGGGATTTGAGCCTTAGTTCTCCTTATAAAGAATACTAAACAATATCACTGAGCTACAAGGCTCCTGGAAAAAATTGGAGTGATTCACCTATGTTTTTGGATTTTTTTAGTACTTATTTTGTTAGTAAATTTCCTGTCTTTTTGCCCCTTGAGTTGTGGAGTGACTCATCAAGGCTTGAGTAACAAGTGATGTTCCTTGTCAACAAGTTCATATAACATTTTTAGGATATGCATGCCAGAAGTGGCAACAAAAAGTGATTAGAGGCTGGAAGCTAAGAAGTAGGTGCTTATGATTGCATTTGTTTAATATCTGATGCCTCAAAGGCTGCCAAAGCATTATTGTTGAAACATCAAAAAATTTGGGGTTTTTCCTAGTCTAGTTAAATGGTGAAATATGATTTTTGCAATGATATTTCAAGCAGTCTATGTTTTGATTCTTGCCTGTCATTTCTTCATTTGGGGTCCCAAAACTTTGAAAACACAATTCATGGTGTGTTTAGCGTTATCAACACATCAATGAGACTGAAAATGATTGTAGAAAGTTGAATGGGCTGTATAATTTTCTCAAGTTCACATTTCTCAAGCAATTGAGGAACAGGTAGGTTGTTTTGTTTATATCTCAGCATGGTTCTTCATCCTTGACTTTTGGGGTTTACTTTGTATCCTTGAAAAAAAAACTTTTATTCTTTGTCCCTTTCATTGGAAACGAATAACCAAAAGAAAGCAATTGATGTTACGTCCTGTCTAATGGGCTCTTGTTGGGTTTTATCTTCATATTTACGTTTTGCTTTGGGGATAGGATGTTTGGCCCGCACATAGTTGGCGTGTAGATAAATGTATATTACCTTTGACTGGCGCCACTTTTTTACCTCCCATTTCTTTGTCACATGGAAACCTCTTATCATTTTTCTTTATTTTCCATCCAAACTTTTTCTAACATTTGATTTTTGATTTGATATTAACAGAATTTATTACTGTTTAATATGTGCATGAGCTGATTCTGTAGCTTATAATTATCTTTAATGTAGCTTTTATGTTATACTATGAGATCAAACTAACTGGGTATTGGCTAATGTTGTTGAAGGTTGACCGGCATCCCCAATTTAAACGGTCAAGATGCCTCTTTGTCGTAAGAACTGATGGTGGATGGATAGACTTCTCATATCAAAAGTGTCTTCGAGCATACATTCGAGATAAGTACCCATCCCATTCGGAGAGGTTCATTAAGGAACATTTCAAGCGTGGTAGTGGTTAATTTGTATTAGTCTTGAGGCTTTTTTTACAATTTTGGTATCACTAGAGATGATCTTGATATGTTTATTTAATTTTCTTCTTCTTCTTATGGGGCATAAGAACTTTCACATTGGTTTCAGTTTACCTATATATATATATATATATAGCCTAGAGTTGCTAATTGTCAATGCGGTAGATAATCCTTGATTGGCACTTAAAGTTTGTTTTCAAATGAAGACAGAAAAAATGATTGAGGTGAAGTTCACTTTTTTGACTTGCATCTCTTTTTGGCTTTTGCAGTTTGATTTATTGTAGGAATAAGCTTTCTCTAAGAGTCCTAGGACCCCGCGTGTTAAGTTGTAGCAAGTGTTGTTTAATTTTTTTATTGTCAGAACCAAATTATGTCCTTAAAGCTTTTTTTTTATAAATATTTTGTTGCTTTTCTCTCTTTTTGGCTAAGACTTTGGAGCATGTTTCATAACATTATGGCTCTCTCACAGGTAAATAATTTTTCATTGTTTGGAGCTTAATCAGAGGATACTGATAGTGGTGATTTAGTGATATGGGTACCATTTATAAGTTATTTTTGCAGTTAACAAGGATTATGGGTCCTCACACTAAAGAAATTTCCGGGTAAATCAGGTAGATTTGTTTAGATTTTCATGTGACAGTCTACAACCTAATTCTTGGCTTCTCATTTCCCTGTGCTCATGTGATCTTGTGTCTTAAGCCTCTTATAACTGACTTATTAATATGGGCCACATCAAATTTTGACAATCGGTGTTAGTTGAAAATTTTCTCTTTAAAGATGGGACGCATGGAAACGATAGCAAACCACTTTATCTTGTTTAATAGCTAAAGAATTGCTTGGACCACTAGGGAAATGGTCTTGGCCAATGAGTCTTCAAATTGAATTGAAAAGGAATTGAAGTTCATGATTTGGACAAGGTTAGCTATACTGATTAGTTAATTTTTTCGAGCTACAGAGTGGTCCTAGAGAAGCAAAAATTCTGAGAGTGGTTGTGTGTGGGCTGGTGTGGTCAAAAGAGTAAAGCGCAGCTGGTTGTGCTGTCCAGTAGGGATTCCTATAGTAGGCATTGATAAAGTCAAATGCGGTGGGAAAGTCTGAAAGAGTGAAAAGTATCTTTAGTTGAATTTGAAATGTCCGAATATATGTGCTTAGTTTTCAAGACATTAAAACATCTTTCCTTTCTGAATGTTGGTTTGTAGTGGTCAATGTATTTTCTGTGAGTAGAAAATACTGTCCAAAAGTAACTAATCCGGAAAAAGGAAAACAAAAATTCAGAAATATCTAATGTTAGGGTTAAGCTTCCATCCAGTGGTAAGTTTAGGTCCATTATTCCAATGCATTAGATACGAAACACAAAATGTCCATGCCAAATCCGTTTAAGTGTGGGTTTGCATTTTCAACCCAAGAAGCTAGTGCATTGGATACGAAATATAAAATGTCCGTGCCAAATCTGTTTAAAAAAGGGCTTGCATTTTCAACCCAAGAAGCCACTGCATTGGATACGAAACACAAAATATCCGTGCCAAATCTGTTTAAGAAAGGGCTTGCAATTTCAACTCAAGAAGCCTTGATGACTGACGCGACTTACTATTGTTTAATTTTGAGTTTGTTGGGTGTTTGATTTGTAAATCAAATAATAGTAATTCATTGATCTTTTGATAAGCATTATAGCTGTAATTAATGGCGCTCACCTTGTCAATCTAACTTGGTATAATACATTAATTACTCTGTTGTTTATAGATGGGGGCTTTGCTAGAGAAGAGCCTAAATACTTCACTCCAGTCGTAGTTTCATGCTCTCTTTCTCTCATTGATGAGTTGCAATATTGCCCATTTGTGGCTAGAAAGTCTAGTCTAATAATTGCTTGTTCTATGTAGATCCCTAAGATATTTTCGAATATGACAGCTTTTTGACTACAAACGTAGGTGACTTTTATGTAGCTAGTAATTCTACTCAACTAATTGCATGCTCTGTTGTCCGTCGAGCGTCGTAACTTATACGACAGTTTGGACTACAATCAATGGTGGCTTTTATGTAAAGGGCCGCTAGTATTTTCATGTTGTTCAAATTGTGAATTCTCAAAAGTTTGAATTTTCAATCTTGGTGCATTGCTGTCTGTGAATTAGTTGGCAATAGATGCACACGGAAGAAAAGTTAGTGCCCGACCGTGGACTATTTAACCAGAGTGTCTACAAAAACCAACAAAAAAATAACTGGCCAATAATATTACTATAATCATTGTCATTTTGTGGAATCATATCCTTTAAAATGAATATAATAACCATGCAAGATTATCAAACAGTGAAAAAGGAGAAGCATTACTAGATTAGGAAGATCTAAAACAGTGACATCCCAACCACATTAGGCTTTTTAACATTATGCTATTTTAGTCAACTGCCAGAACATTCTCAAGTCTCAACTACAAAGTTCATCGACCCTAACCCTTACTTGACATTGGAACAAAGTAAGATTTAAAAAAAAAGAAAAAAAAAAAGAAGAAAAATACAAATTGGTCAGCATAGAAGGAAATAAAAATTGTAATCTTCTTATAGGAGCCACTTTTTAGAGTAGCAAGTAGCAACCATCATATCATCTCATCTCTTCGAATACTTCCACCATTAAAGAAAGAAAAAATAATTGACCTTGGTATTCATATCCTATGGTTTATGTACTTCATTTTTGTGATTTTTCTTTTAAGTTGTGGACAAAGCAGCATCGAAACTGGAGTTTTAAACCTATTCGAGTCTTGTTGGTCAAGCTTGGTTTTTGTTTGTGTCCTTGTGTCTTTAGTTCTTTAACCCTACTATATGAAAGCACCGAAAAACAGGTTGGATCCATTAGTTTTTTTTAATTCTTATGGGAAAACCTTACCGAGTTACATGGGAAATGAAACACTCAATACCTATGTTCATGTACACAGTGACCCCATGCATGAATCATGATGGGTTTAAGGGGTCAATGATTCAGAATATGGAACTTTAATTGGGAGTACATATTGTACTTCTTGAAGCTTATACAAGCAACAATTGATAGGGCATTTATCCTGAGGCTAATTGATAAGGTCATTGAGTATTTTGAGAATCTTTTTTTTTTTTTTTTTTTCTAAATGATATTTGAGATAATATTTACAGCTCAAATTTTTGTTTCCTGTCTTTTTTCTTTTTGGCTAAATCTTTAATTCCCTCCCTATTTCAAGTGTGATAGTTTGACGGAAAGGAAGCAAATATTCAAAACATATAAAGACCTTTTTATTTTGAACGAAATAAACACACACATAAAGGAGAGAAAATGAAACAAGACTTTTTAACACCCCCTTTCGTTTTAATAAGCATGCTCCAATAAATTTAAAATGCAAAATGATACTCCCTCTAACATATTATTCAGTCTACCAGTGCAATTACAGTCCAAGATCATTCTTCTCTTTGATTTTACATTTTAGTTAGGGTTGTTTTGGAAAGTTAAATATTTTTATTTGAAAAATAATATATTAAATATTCACAAAATACAGACAAATGGAATTTTTTTCCCCCAACAGTGTATTCCTAAGGCTCCGTTTGGGAGTTCATAAGGGAAGTGAATGGAATGATCATAAGGGAATGGAATTGAATATATTTAAGTAAGGGAAAGAAATGGAAAAGAATGGAATGGAATAAAATTAAGTAACCTTGATTGGATGTTTTAAAATAAAGGAATAGAAATGAATAGAATGTATGTAATCTTGTTTGGGAACAACATGGAGGGAATGAAATAGAATCATTTTATGACAATATTACTATTAGACCCCTATTTTAAAATAAAGAATTGAATATACAGGGGTGTTTTGGGAGTTTTAGTAAAAAAATCATTAAATCAATTTCATTCCTTCCCATTTCTCCCAATTTCGAGAAGAATGAAAATTTGAAGTTTTAAGAGAATAGAGAGAAATGAGTGTTCCCTCCTACCTATTCCATTCCTTCTTACTTAAACTCCCAAATAAGGGAATGAGTTTTACATTCCCTTCATTAAAACTCTCAAATAAAGGAAGGGAATAATATTCTAAAATGATTCTTTTCATTCATTTCTATTTCATTCCATTCCCTCCTCTCAAACAATGCCTTAGCTTTTTTATCATTAAACTTATCTTTTAAACGTATGTAATCTTTTCATTTCACACATATTAAATAATTATAACAAAAGGTCATGTACCTCGTGAAGCACTTCAGATAAAGAGTGCATACATAAAAATCCATCCATGAAAGTTACCCATGATAAATGTCAACATTTTGTTCCTTTACCTAAAATTTGTAGTTATCTATTTTATTTTAGAATTTGTTAATTTAAAAATGTCAATATACACAGCCGTGAGAACTTTTTAAATTTATTATTTATTTCATTCTAAAGGTCAAATCCATAGATTAAATATTTGTAAAGTTAAATAAAGAAAATTAATCAAAAAAATTATACTATTTCAGGATAATATGTTAAATGATATAAATTCAATATCTTAAAAAAAAAATCTCAAAATTTATGATTAATGATAATTCTATATAAAAGTTATGAATGATGATACTCATGATACACTAATTCACAAATCAAGTCAACTATGTTAATAAACATACATTTCTTAATTTTATTGATTTTGTAAAATGAATAACTTTCAAAACCTAATATTATTTTTACCATCAGGCTCTATAGTCTAGTGGTACCTGGTTACCCTAATAACCGTAACATACATTTCTTAATTTTATTGATTTTGTAAAATGAATAACTTTCAAAACTTAATATTATTCTTACCATCGGGCCTTGTAACCTAATGGTATCCGATTCCTCTAATAACCGTTAGCACAGAATTCTATCCCAACAATAAACAATTACCTAAAAAAAAAACCTAATATTATTCTTTAGAATCAAAAAGTAAAATAAGAGGGGAAAAAAAGCTGCAAGTCATGAATAATGAGGAAAGGTCAACTCCTTCCTCATTATCATGTTTTATTTTACAGCCTCCCAAGACTCTTGCAGTTACAACATACAATCAATAATGAGAATTTTTTTTTTCTCCTCCTCCGTTATGCTATAATTACGGGACAACGATTATCATTAAGCTCAGACTATTTGTAAGTGGGACCCACCACACAACTGAGAGGATCCCACTAGCCCAGCTGGGAAGAAGATCCATGTGGGCCCCCACACCACAACCCACATTTTTAATGATGAGTCATACTCATACAACATGCATGGCAAAACAATTTGTTTTGTGAATGGCAGAAGCTGATCAAAGATCTTTTCTTTTTTTAACACAATGAAATAAAGGGCTGTGATTATTGTGTTTTGGTCCCATCAGCTACACAGTACGGTCCATTGGGATGGTTGATGAGTCCCAATAAAGAGAGTTTTTGCTTTCTGCTGGTCTGATTTTTGAAATGCAAGCAAGAAAATGATCCACTTTCTGATTCTTCAGAGAGTGGGCTTGTCTGACTTTGACCAGAATGATGAAACAGCTGTTATTTTGGAACTAGGGATAAAAATATTTATAAAATGTTGATGTAAAAGACAAAGGAAAACAATATAAAGAAAAATAAATTTTTAATTGCATAGTTTATTGATCATAGGCTTCATACCATAGTGTGCACTAAATTTTTCTTCAAATTAGTTTACAATAGATTTTTTTTTTTTTTTTTTTTTACCCTCTTAATCTGAAAAAATCAACCAGCATGATGTCCAAGTTAGTTTTTAATGAGTTGGAGGCTATGTTGGGTTGTAATTTTATTTTGAGACTTGAGTTTGGTCTAACTTGAGTTGATAGATTTTTCATTTATATGATCTAATACAACTTAATCCATTGTTAGGAATGGATGCTATAAGTTAAAAATTTCTTTTAAAAAAAAAAAAAAAATCTAATCTATCTTATTTATATAAGTTCATTGGATTACTTTTACTTTTTTGGGTATTTTGAGAATCAGTTTTGAAATATAATTTAGACATATTATGTGAATTCTAAGCATATAATTATTTGAAAATTTCTCAACTTGACAAAGTCTGAGTTAGATTGAAAAGACCATCTAACATAATTCAACCCAATTTATGCACACTTTTAGTAGGAGAGTCCCTCCAATTATGTGTGTTTCTAGACTACATAATAGTCACACACTCTTTTTAGAATGATTTTAAGAATAACGTGGTTGACTGCAATTTTTCTAAGTCAATTCGAAGGATTACTTTGTCCATGCAATTAAAACATATAAGAAAATTTAAGGCACAATAACTAACTAACCAGGAAAATTCTGAATTTATCTTACAATAAATTTACAAACTACAATACATGAGAAAATTTAAGGCACCATAACCTACTAATCAAGAAAATTCTGAATTTATCTTACAATAAATTTACAAACTACAATACATGAGAAAATTTAAGGCACCATAACCAACTAATCAAGAAAATTCTGAATTTTTCTTACAATAAATTTACAAACTACAATATATGAATAAATTTAAGGCACCATAACTAACAAATTAGAAAATGTCTGAATTTATCTTACAATAAATTTATAGGCTACAATATATGAGAAAATTTAAGGCACCATAACTAACTAATCAAGTAAATTCCGAATTTATCTTACAATAAATTTACAAACCACATCATATGAGAAATTTTTAGGCACAACAACTAACTAATTGGGAAAATTCAAATTTACAAACTAACATAATAATAAATGCAGTTAAATATTAAATTCACATTTTCTTGATAATTTAAGCTTTTTGAACAACTTATAACTAGTTAGGAAAATTATGAATTTATTTTACAATAAATTTACAAACTAACATAATAATAAATGTGGTTAAATATTAAATTCATATTTTCTTGATAATTTAAGCTTTTTGAAATTTGAACAACTTATAATTTATCATATAAGTGATCCTATGTGTCACACCTATTTTTGAAATCACCCATAATTCATCAAAATTGTTAGGATATATGTGATTCACTTGTTAGAAACATATGTCACTATTTTATGTAATTGACTAATCATTTGACAAAACGCACTTTACTTGTAATTTGGTAGATCTAGGATGTGTTTAATATTTCAAGAAACTGTGTTTTAAGATCAAGTGTTAAAGTCATGCGAGTTTGTTCAATAAACAAGTTGAAGAAGTGTTGTTCATTAAAACTCGACAACTAACTATTTATTGAGACCTGTAGAGTTGTTAAAGCCCGTGGCTCGACAATAGCTCGACAGATAGGGTATCCGTTGAGATTTATGAAAAATAGAATTCTAGTTATGTTTTGACTTCAATCCGTGATTATGTGTTTGGGCTTTCTTTTCTCACAACCCTAGACATATAAAAATGATTATTTTAAGGGCCGTCAAAGGGTTCACAAGTATTGACTAAAGTTTGTTAAAGCAAATTGTGACTGGAGACAGAATTTGCCCTAGTTCATCATTCTTATGAAGAAGTTGCTGTGTTTGTGCACAGTAGGGTTTTGTGACTAAGTATCTTCTTGATTTTCATCGTGGATGAACTGAAGAACTTTGTAGCTAACAATATTCTCTAGTTGGTGATTGAAGTCGTGTACTAGGATCTGCATAATTGGTTAGTTACGTACTGGGAGTCGTGCATTAAAAAGAGAAATTGTCATTACAAAATAAGTCCAATTGGTATTGGGATAAGGGTTCAATTGTAGGTTGGTATAAGGTACTGAGATTCATTTACTTGTAACCGCTTGTTGTGATAATAATGGAATTTCGGGAGTAGTGACTTTAAAATCATCCGGTGAGGTTTTTGCCAAGTTGGTTTTCCTAATTCATAAATAAATCACCATGTCAATTTATTTTCCGCTGCATACTTAGTTTAATTGGTGATTTGTTTGTGTCACCGCGTATTTGCATGTTAATTTGATTAATTAATAAACTTGGCTAATTAATCAATTAATTTATTACAAAGGGTCAATTCGTTTTTGGCCTATCAAAAATAAATATTCGAATATCCTTTTATGGTTTGTGATATATTAATTCATATAAAGTAATCAAATTTGTAATATTTTTAAAGATTGTTTAAACTAATTAAGTAAGGGTTTCGTTAACGGGTGCCTTTAAAATAATTATTAATGAAAAATTCAGAAGTACTCCCAGAGTACGAAAAAATTGTACTCCCTCCTCTCACATTGATGATAAACTCTATCATATTTTTTAATAAGTTGATTCCACCATAAATGTGAGAAGAATAAACATCATTTTTCGTGCTCTTGAAATATTTAAGAAGTACTCTTTTTTTTTTTTTTTTTTTGAGAAACAATAATGAGTGATGTCAAAAAAAAGAAGTAATCCATTTCAGGAAGAAAAATGTTAATTAATGTCTTAAGAATAAAATAATAAATATTGTTAACAATTTTTTATATTTTTCATAAAAGTGATATTAAAACTTTCTTATTATAATTTATTAATAATTTTCCAAGGACATGACTCTTTTAAAAAATATATATAACTTAAATTAATTAATTAATTTTTTTTCATAATTTTTTTTAAAAATAGTTACTAAACCAATTAATATTTCCCATAAAGTAATCATGACTCTGAGTTTAACCCAATGGTTAACTATATAAACACTGTGGCAACAATGCTGGGTTCAGGTTGAGTTCAGAGGTGAAATGTACTTCGTGTGTGTTGTGGGTGAGTTGGACTGCACTATTACCACAACCACCACAATATCTACCACTACAATTCTTTAACCTCCCTCCATTGATTCTGTCTCACCTGCTTGCACTAACCATTGTTTGTCCACTCACTCACTACTTTCTTTCTATCTCATTTCTTGAAGCTCGAGCCCAATAAAGAGCATGAAGAAAAATATATATAAAAGAAAGAAAAAAAGAAAGAAAGAGAGAAAGCAACTTATCAGAGCAGAATCCATTCACACGCGACATTGTTGGTAGACTAATACGTACAGCAATCAATATTCTATAATTCTATTGCATGTAGCTTTATACCCTCTTTAAATTCTTGCATGGCAAAGGAAAAAACTTTAATTGAAGAAATAGTTGTAGCATTATAATTTACCGGTGAGTGCGCAGAGAGAGTGACAGCTTTTCGTACTAAAGATTAATTTCGATCTTGCAGTACTTTACTTCCAAATTTGCTCATAAAAGGAATGTACCCGAAAAGTAAAACCATATATATGGTATATACGTTGCAGCCTCGCTCAAATCTTCTTTGGACTTTGTTAGTGAAATACCAATTCAAAAAACTACTTTTTTTTTTTTTTTTTTTTTTTTTGCTAAATAAAAAACAACTGCTCTTGTACTCTACTTGTGCTAGTTTGATAATAACATTATATCTATAGACAGTACCCACACAAATTAAGATACAATCCTCTCAAAATATATGGCAAGTGATAATATAAATATATATATATATATATATATGTGTGTGTGAGGGATAGAAAAATATAAATATAGTAATAGGTTTTGTTTTGTTTTGTTTTTTTTTCATTGTCTTAACCCACTTAAATCCAAATTTTATGGTGTGAAACCACCAAAACTATTTGGGGCTATCTATGTAATAGATTATAAGTTTAGTATGAAGCGCATTCATGTAAACTATGATGATGCATCTCTAAATTTTTGTGTCTCTATGATTTAGAGTTTATTAAAATACAACATTCAGGTAATATGTTGTGAACAAATTGTTGAAGACATTGGCTATAAATGATTCAGCACATTATATGTAATTGGCGGAAAATATATTCACTAATATAATTTTCTTTTACGTAGAAATATATATCTAAATAAGAAAATATTGGAGGAACATATGTATAAATACAATATCTTATGTCTATACAGGATTTTACATTTATAAAACATGGTCAGTCACGACCTTCAAAGAAAATTTTATTATTTGGATACATGTAAAAGTGATATTACTTTAATCACAACTTGAATAAATAATAATAAAAAAAAAACTACTTAAAAAGTTAGCATTTATAACCCTATCTCATTTACAAAAAGAATCTGAATAAAATAAATTGCTGAGTGAAATGATATGAATGAAAAATTCATATAAAAGTAATCCTATTCTAATGACAATATATTACGTGTGGAAATATTTTGGAGTGGTTTGGTAGGATGTTTTGAACAATAATTTGTAGTGTTTAAACAATATTTCATACATTTTTACATATTTTTTTATCTATATATATTTTTAAAAAAATACAAATAACATTAATAAAACAATATTACTAATAAACCCTTTATATATCTATATTTATTAAAATATTCGAGAGAGAGAGAGAGAGAGAGAGATTTATAGTAGATTTTGAACTAAGAAGCTTTTTCTTTTTGTGAGTGGACTAGTCCACGCGTGTGAAAGGGAGAGTGGAGTATGAGGTATTATTATCATCACTCCTAGAAAAAGAAGTAGTACTACATTTCTGCATATTTCTCAGCTACTACGAGAGCTACGGCGCACCTTTTTTTATGCTGTGTTGCCTGTGAGCTCTGTGACATTGAAATGATCCGTATATCCATAAATAAAAAGCTTTGCTTTTCCTTTTACGTTTCAAAGGCCTTCTTCCTTGGGCAGTTAAAATTTTTTTTAAAAAAAAAAATGTCATTCAATTCTTTCCATGGAAAACGTTTTACTTTGATTTTATTGTAAAAAAATTAAAAACTTAAAAAGTGTTCGTTTAAATCTCCTATGATAATAGACTTATTATATTTTTTAAAGTTAAATAAAATAAATTATCCCTACCCTAATCTAATGCACACTAAGATGTTTCATTTTTGGTCGGTAAGTTGAGATTTGAAGTACCCAAATTTTGCGGATCAACAATTATTTTTAAAAATAAAGATTTATGGTAGATTTTGTGGGCCTGTCAGTGATCTTGCGCAGTGCACAACCAGTTTAATGTAACCGTAGTTGCTCCTGCACATCAATCCCATCATAACCTTTTTCATTCAAACCTTAATAATTAGTTTTTAACAGTATAATTCTGTTCATTTTCAGTTTTCACACTTACTAAATGTTTAATTCTAAAAATCTGATAAAATGATTTATTTATTGAAATTGCATGTTGTAAGATTGAATTTATTCAATCATCTAATTGGCTTTAATCTATGTCAAATTTGCTTGTAATTCAGCATTTAGTAACCCTGTATTTAGGTGGGTTTGATGTAAGGGTAGTGAGTGAGTTAGAGTGAAGATTGCTCAAGAGTGTGCAAGAAAACAGAAACTCGAGGCTTGGCCTTGCGGGTGACTCGCGGCTGCAAGCCGCCAGACGCAGCACACGTGCCAAGCATGCTGGAAGGTGAACAGTCATGCAAGCTGGAGCACTACAGGACAAAATAGGACAACTGGCCATACGGTTATCTCGCGACTGGATCTCGCGACTTAGTCAAGTCGCGAGATCAAGCCGCGAGCCACCCCTGTTTTGTAAAACCTGATATTTCACATTCCTCTCCCACTCCAGTATAAATACCCATTTTACCCACGATTGTAAGAGAGCTTCCAGAGAGAATTTTGAGAGAGAAACCCTAAAGAAAAACAATATTGATTCACCCACAATCTATACATTAGAGTATCTTCAAATTTCTCAACTCTCTTCCTCTCCATTGTCAAATCCTTGAGAGGCATTATACCAAACCTGATTCCCATCATTATCATTACTGTGAGAGAGCTGTTTGGATTTTTGGGAAGCAGTTAGGAAGGAACCAATCTTCATTGGTTGATGCTACGGTCTAGTAGCGGAATCCGGGAAGCTAGAAAAGAAAAAGGTTCGGCGCAACCTCGTTGGAGCAAGAAACTTTGAGGGTTTAGGTGCATTGAGTAGATTAGGCCTGGAGGGTCTATTGCTGTCCATGTATCCCAACTGTATTTTCTAGTGGATTGTTTATCGCTTGGAGGGCGGCGGAGAGGTTTTACGCCGAGGGCTTTGGTTTCCTCTTCGATAACACATCGCGTGTTGTCTTTGTGTTTGCATATTCCTTTCTCTCTATCTTTGCCTTTTTATTATCTGCTGTGGATTGTATTTTGTTTCGGCTTAAATAGTTTTTACCAATTCCATATTATAGCTTATGTTAAGTTTTCGCACACTAGTTGTTTGACATATTACTTGAATTGGTTAAGTTGTAATTTAAGGGTCTAAACGTTCAAAGGTGTTTATACACGTTTTTGAACTTTCACATGTTAATGGTCAAGTGAAAACTTATCCAATTCCTCTCTCACTCTCTCAAATAAAAGAATTAAAGTATAACTAATACAATATAAATAAATGCTCAAATAACTTTTTGTAATTAGTAACAAACCAATGTGTAATGTTTATGTATTACGATTTGTAATATCTATTGCATTTTTTTTAATAAGTATAGCAACACTTAATTATGTTTTCTCTCTATCCAAACTTTTTTTTATACATATTATAGAATTTCAATGTATGACATTTATTTTATAGTGATTACTTTTTATCATTAGATTAAGATACTAACTAGTTTATGGTGTGTAGACAATGTTTAAACTCTCAATTTCTTATTCAAAAATAAAGATTTTATTAGTTGAGTTAGTTGAAATTTACAATTATAACAAAATTTGGTTTTAATAAATCAACTCCTTTCACTATTATGATCACATAATATACCATCTAATGAGACTTGGGAAATGCTACTATCTAGTTTCTGTTGCGCTGGACAAGCCTCATGATTGACACGTGGACATGTGTAGCGTTTGTGTCTAGCATAAGATATAAATCAAAAGTAATACTATAATTATAAACTATTTTACATACAAACTGTTGGTCAATTGATGTGGTCAACTTTTTATTAATTTTCATCTAGAATCACTATCAATATCATTTTATTATTAACCAATAACTATTCACTACATTAGTAGTTTGTAATTTTTTTGTAAAAAAATTTGTATCTCTAACTGTCTAGCATTACTCATAAACCAAATCAAAAGGACTTTCTTTCACTAACATTATATAATTTATATTTTATTTAAGTTATATGTATAATGCAATTATGATCACTTATATTTTATTTTGGTAATTAAATGATTCAAAAAAAAGTTTTACTTTATAAATATAAACACACACACATATATATATATATATATATTTCCTATTTCGTTTTTTCAAGTTGACCCATGCTTGTAATTCCTAAAGACTTAAACTATTATTCAGCTAAAAAAAAAAAAAAAAACCTAAACTATTAAGCTCCCTAACAGGTGTTCCTCAAAAAAAAAAAAAAAAAAGCTCCCTAACAGGCTACTGTGGACCAGGGTAGCAGGAAGCCCAAACAGAGCCTTGACAGCTCATTGATATTTATAGATTTAAAAAAAAATACTAAAAATTTTGGAAAAATGAATTCTTTTGCTTTCTGTCTTTCAGCTCTGTCATCACAGGTTATTTTCATGTATTGGGCTCTGTGTATCTGCTCCCGCCCTTCCCATTTCACCTTCCCTCTCCCTTTTATGAACCTAATGTCAAAGTTCAGAAAAAAGAAAAGAAAAAGAAGTTAAAATTAAAAACCAAAAAGAAAGAAAAAAAAGAAGAAGGACAGAATTAAAGGGCAAATTAAAAAAAAAAAAAACCCAAAACCAACAATTTGGTGCAATGCAAATTAAAATCAATAGTATCAAATTCAAATCTGGAATTAAAGGGCAAATAAAAAAAAAACCAAACCCAACAATTTGATGCAATGCAAATTAAAATCAATAGTATCAAATTCAAATCTTTTACCAAAAAAATAAACAAATTCAAATCTGGAATTAAAGGGCAAATAAAAAAAAAACCAAACCCAACAATTTGATGCAATGCAAATTAAAATCAATAGTATCAAATTCAAATCTTTTACCAAAAAAATAAACAAATTCAAATCTGGAATTAAAGGGCAAATAAAAAAAAAACCAAACCCAACAATTTGATGCAATGCAAATTAAAATCAATAGTATCAAATTCAAATCTTTTACCAAAAAAATAAACAAATTCAAATCTGGAATTAAAGGGCAAATAAAAAAAAAACCAAACCCAACAATTTGATGCAATGCAAATTAAAATCATTGGTACCAAATTCAACTCTTTTACCAAAAAAAGGACAAATTCAAATCTGACCCACTCGTACCAATCAACAATGGCTCTAAACATTCTCTCATAAGAGATAAGACCTCGTAATCGAAAATGATAGTATAACTTTTTACACACTCTGAAATTGGTCTTCAATTTTAACAGTTGATGTTTCCCACAATTCCACAAAATGTAATTATGAAATTCCAATCCTTATGGGGCCCACTAGTTTGGTGGGCCTTGGTACTGCATAGGTACAAAAATGTCACGTTTCGAGTAATTTTGTAGTGTGGCCCATAATTCAAGTCTGGTTGTATTAGCGACGAGACTCTCCCAATAAATAAACTCAAAAAACCACCACACTGAGAAAAACCCCACAAATAAAAAATTTGTATAGCCTTTGTGTTTTCTCAGTGTTTCAAGCTAAAGACTTTCAGTCTTTCGCACAGAGAGAGACAGAGAGAGAGAGAGAGAGAGAGATGCCTGAGACTGTGTCTTCAGGCTCTTCTATTTTCTTTGGCCTATAATGAACACAGACCCAAACCTCTTCTTCTCAGAAGAAGATGGCTCATTTTCATCTTCATCAACAACAGCAATATGAAGAATCAAATGCACAGATAGAGGAAAACTCAACTCTTTTATTGGACGCTCTTTATTGCTCAGAAGAGAACTGGGAGGAAGATGAACAAGAAGAAGTTGAAGATAACTATCATTGCAATAGCTATAATAAGCCAAACCCTTTTCCTGTTTTGCTAGAACAAGACCTTTATTGGGATGATGAGGAGCTAATCTCTTTGTTCTCAAAAGAACAAAAAAATGAAGTCTTTGAAAGTCTCAACACTGATCCATATCTAGCTGGGGCAAGAAGAGAGGCTGTGGATTGGATTTTAAGGGTCGTTGAGCATTACTCTTTCTCTGCTCTCACAGCTGTTCTTGCTGTCAATTACTTTGATAGGTTCTTATTCGGCTTCCAATTTCAGCAAGGGAAGCCATGGATGACTCAGCTCGCTGCTGTGGCTTGTCTATCTCTTGCTGCCAAAGTGGAAGAGACCCAAGTGCCTCTTTTGCTTGACCTGCAGGTTTGTACACTTTTGAATGAATCTTGGTTGTGTTTAATCTTGTGTTTGCTTCTTCTCTGTTTTATTCAATCTAGTTGTCTTTGTTTTATTTAGGTGGATTTGAGTACGTATGTATTTGAGGCCAAAACGATTAAGAGAATGGAGATTTTAGTGCTCTCAACGCTTCAATGGAAAATGAATCCTGTAACCCCACTTTCTTTTCTTGATTATATCACAAGGAGGCTTGGTTTAAAGAACCATCTTTGTTGGGAATTTCTAAGGAGGTGTGAGTGCATTCTTCTCTGTGTCCTTTCAGGTTAGCCATCCAATCCAATCCAAATTTTCCTTCTACTTATTGCTATTATAGATTTACATTCCATATAACATGCAACACCATGAAAACCTCAAATTATTGAACTTTTTTTTACTTTGAATCCTTAATTGCAGATTCTAGGTTCATGTCTTATCTCCCATCTGTTGTGGCCACTGCTACAATGCTGCACGTTGTTAATACTGTAGAGCCTTGTCTTATTGTTCAATACCAAAACCAGCTATTGGGTATTCTCGGAATCGATAAGGTTGGTATCCTTAAACACTTCAAATCACATAAAAATTCATTTTTTACAATGTTTGAAAATGCAAATCTGATTATGTCCTTGCTCTAATCTTATTTATAGCAAGACAAAGTAGATGAGTGCTGCAAGCTCATCTTGGAATTGGCTTCAAGAGGCAATGGCAATCCGTCCAACAAGCGCAAGTTTGGCTCTTTACCAAGCAGTCCAAAGGGTGTAATGGACGTGTCATTTAGCTCTGATAGCTCAAATGATTCATGGGCTGTGGCAGCTTCATCAGTCTCTTCCTCACCTGAGCCTTTGTCCAAGAAGAGCAGGGCTCAAGACCAGCTTTTACAGCCACTCAACCATCCAAGTTCAGATATTCTCAGCATTCCTCGTTAGCTAGTTCCCTAAATTCACTCTTATGGACTACATAGTCTTGTATGTTTAATAATCAATATTTTTCTTTTATATATGTCCAAGTTAAATTGCCTACCATCTCTGCATTGTTTAGCCAAGTCCAATTTCGTGGCTAATATATACCACATATGACTTAGAGCACAATCTTGTAAAGGATTGGTTGGGAGATTTGGGAGCAGAGATGGTTGGCATTTTATCCGGAAAGAATCAAAGGACTTGAACATAGTAATGAAGAGTACCTACTCGCACTTATATATTTACCTCTCTCCTCTTTATGGTCCATTCTCATGAACACACAAAAATCTTTATGTTGGTAACTTACTTCAAATCAAAGATTTTCAAACATGTGATGGACCAAACAAGCAAAAAGAGTGATTTGTTTCATTCATATTGTCATGTATATATATAGTTGTTTGCAATTTAATATTGGACAAACTTACAATTCAACATAGAGAAGAGAATGTGGATGTTTCAAAAAAAAAAAGAAGAAAATGTGGAAATGTATATTCTTAAATTCATGTATACTTAGGGCCTGTTTTGTATTCTATCTCAAACTTACTTTTGTACATTTTAAATAATATTATAGTTATTTTTATATATTTTTTTATCCACATGTATTTTAAAAAATTACGAACAACATTACTCGTTAAATTAACAAACACCTCACGAGTAAACGTGGTCGAATTGGAATTAGTTTGATGAGAATTTAGAATCGGACTTAATTTGGGGATAAAAGGTTGTTGTATAAATATAAATATAATGTGATTGTGTCAAGTAGATGAGGGATAGCTTTACTATAGAATTGTGGAAACGAGAGCGAAATTAGGGAATGCATAGAAAGGGTTTTGGTTCTGCATGTGAAGGTTGGAACATGTTGTCGGCCACTGGTTTTTTTTGGGCTTTGTTTTTGTGAATATCATTTGGGGGGGGGGTTTGACCTCGTTGGAAGAGCAAAAATTTTGAATGACTGTTTGAAATTTGGCTAATGACTGGCACTGCAGTAGCTTAACCAGCTGTAACAACCGCCCAATTTCATATTTTATGCATAGTATTTTTCACTTCCTCCTATGTGCTTCCTCTGTTTTACTTCTCATACACGCAAAGATCTTTTAAAAAGTGGGGAAACAAAAAACAGTGATGTATTTTTTTTTACTCTAGTGATATGGATGATTATGATTAGATTAATTTACTTTCACTTGGATTCGATGATAATATCATTTTCACCCTTTTTATTTTGCATTTATTACTCTCCGAGCATAGTAAATGTGACTCCGTTATCTCACAAATGTGAGAGGATTATTGCTTTTGGTGTTTTTGGATGATTTCAGCATTCTCAAAGTGCATTTCTGATCCGGAGAGTTAAAAATTTTCATCAATGATTCTACTAATATAACAGTGACTACGTTGCGCCCTGCTCAACTGGTCAATGAAAGCTACTAGAGAGACATTCATAATGCATCATATGACATTTCGTTATGGTCCTCGAAATAAATAGGATGAACTGCCAAACAATATGTGAGTAGTTTAGATGGCGAACATCAAGTATTCATTGCATTCCTGCTGAATTGGCAATGAGACTATATTTATTAAACCTTGATAAGATGTGGGCCAATTTTAGTTAGATTGTCGAGGCAATGAATGCATATTTCTCCTTGCTTGTTGAAACTTGAAAATAAGAATACTTATTTTATTTTATTTTATTTTTTAAATAAAAAAAATACTTACATAGTTTTATATTCCATTATTATACTGGTTAGGTCATATGGGTCATTTTTTTCGTTGCCAAGTAGATGAGAAGGGCTTTCTCAAAAAAAGTAGATGAGAAGGGGATGGAAAATTAATAAAAATCTCAGCAATTGTAAATAACAAATGCCCCACTTGAGTAAACAATTAGGCCAGTCGATCTTGCTTCAGAATTGTTTATAAAAGACACACACAAGAAGGCTTGCATGTGCTTTCTACAACTTTAATCTAAAGCGAATCATGACTTGGCTTTATTCCCCAACCTAAATAGAACAAGTAGCTAGATTTCTTATGAAAAGCTTTCTCTAATAAACTCATTTGTATAATTGTATTGTTGAGTCTAATAAATTATTTTAATTTACTGTGAAACTCGGAGTTCTATAAGATATAAACTCCTTTCATTTTCGTTTATATTTGATCATATCACTTATGGCCACTTGTGTGTATGTTTGGATTGACTTATTTAAGTTAAAAATATAATTATACTAAAAATATTTTAAAAATCATATATAAGTAAAATAAATTATTAAAAAATTTAAGCTAATTCAGACTTGCGTGGCCGTAGCAAGTCAATAGATTGAAATTTGAAATTAAGAGACTTTGTAACTCCGTTGCTCATAACATTGCTAGACATATTAGTATGTTTTTGGTGCGGAAGGAAAATGTTCCTTCACACTTCAATGCTATAATTTTAGCCAATATGGTTGTTTTTCTTGAATAAAATTGCAGTCTCCTCGAAAAAAAAAAAAAAAGAAATTTGAAGTAAAATATTTTTCATTTTGTAGTCCTTGCCTATATTTTTCTTTGTTCTTGTTACTCTACTATTTGTAAAATTGAAAGGGTAATATATCGAAAAAACAGGATTAAATAGAAACATTATGTAAAGTTGGAGAATCAAAAGTGTACATTTTTAAAAAAAATATTTTTATTCTTTCATAGGAAGGGGGTGAGAGATTAAGAAAAAAGGGGAACCTAAAAAGAAAGTACAGGGCTAAGCCGCATTAGTCACGTAAAGCTTCCGTAAGAGAAGATTAAAAGGAGAAAATGGATGCAATTAGATCCACCAAAAACAAAATCCACAAAAAGGAGAAAAGTTGAAAGGTGGGGAATGTTGAAATTGGGGGACAATATCTTTTGATTTTGTTGGAGATGTCCTTGTTGTTCCTTAGTTCTTTGCTTTTGGTAGTTAGGAGTGTAATGTAGTGTATTTCAACTCAAAAAGAAAAAGTTAAAAAAAAAAAAGACAATGATAAGATATTGGATTATTTGATCTAGAGAGAAAGGGAGAGGAGCGAGTAAATTGGTTCCAGTGAACATCTTCTCTTCTTTTATGGACA
This sequence comes from Quercus lobata, assembly GCF_001633185.2. Lineage (NCBI taxonomy): Eukaryota > Viridiplantae > Streptophyta > Magnoliopsida > Fagales > Fagaceae > Quercus > Quercus lobata. The sequence goes on along the minus strand of NC_044905.1, from coordinate 3,892,751 downwards.
CCACCATCTTTAAAGTTTAAAACACCACACATAGCTCACCCTTTTGACCTAGTGAGTAGCGAGCACTAAAGTTTAACATTAGATTAGACAATATATGATTATAAATTCATGTGTGGGAAAGACCAGGCTTCCATGTTGGAGCAGACCTTATAAATTTTATTATATAAATCTTATAAACTAATGTTTAAAATTAAAAACAAAAAAATAAAAAATAATTTAGTATTTTATTGATGTGATTGATTTTTATCTTAGTTCGTAAATTTTTTATAATAAAATTTATAACATCTTTAATACTTTTACTTTTTAATTCATCTTTAAAGTTTAAGCTTGTGGATGAAATAGTTGTCTGATTTTCCTAATTGAACTTTTAATTTCTTTTCCTTGAATAGAGGAGTAAATTAAAAAGTTAGATTATTTTATATATAGCCAATGTGAGACAACCATGGACGTCTATAGCTCTACATTGATTTACTACATTAAAATATGCCAAGAATAACTAAAGTCCATAGAGTGGAAACGCCTGAGGAGCCAAATCTAATTATTAGTCACTAATTATATTATTTATATGCAAAGAGATGCACATGTAGAGCCACTTTAGTCATCATTGGAGCTAGGAAATGGTGAGGTTGGTGAAATTTTCATCTAGTCCATAGAATTGGACACGAAAATAACATGTGATCATTTTTAAAAGCACTATATTCATATTACATTCAGAGCAATAGAACAATATACCGTATTTCAAATCCTAAATGCTTAGGAAAAGCCTAATTCGACTTGTCTCTACAGTTTATTTACTTAAATTTTCTTTTACAAATCAATTTCCCTTTGAAATACTTCGTACTGGTAGTCTGGTATGAACACAGCAATTTCTTAAAGTCTACGGCCCCATAACTCATTGGCCGAAATTCATTGTGTGCCAAGAGGCTTTTTCATCACTTGCTATGACCTATATTCACATAATTGAGCCTCGATTTTAAAAATTGTATATGACTATACTTTGTGGCAGCGCTCAACGTAGCCACTTAATTCTTTATGCCTTACATGGGAACATCTATTTAATTTACTAAGCTATGATTGGATTTGGGGACCTTGCAAAGGCAAAATTATCGAATTACAGAATTAATCAAGCGAGACTGTTTAAGACCTAAGTTTAATTCGTGAGAAAGAAAGGACATAATTGGTTCAACAGTTGGCGACCCTAGTTGGCTTCTAGCCTCTGGGACCTCTTGAATAACATTGTCATATGGTCATACCAAATGAAAGCACTCAACAGCTAGCTATTGCTAGAGAACACAGTTAAAGACTTTTGTTTCCTCAATTTTAATGAAAATAAAGAAAGAATCAATACAGAGATTTATGTGATTTAATAGTTTGTCTACACCTTCAATAACAAGCGGCTGATAATTCCATTATGTGTAAGATTAGGGTTTACATTGTACTTATAGTGTCAGTCTATAAGACTCCGAAATTTTGTTACTTTTCCATTCCGAATAGGCTTCCAAATCTGTAAAATAATTCTGATTATTCAGTTTGGTAAAAAATACAATTTTTATTTATTTATTTATTATTTCTTTCTGGTGGATTCTAGAACCTTTCACATTGTGGATTTAAAAAACCTCACATAGACTTGAGGTTATTTTTCGTAAGTAAAAGTATTTTGTTTCTTATTTCATAAAAATAAACATGTTCTGCTTATTTGATGTTTTCTGCCTGCATTACTATTTCTAAAAAAACTCGTACGCACACAAAATTTATTACCTCAAAAAAATAGAACAAGTGATGGGCTCGATCGAGCCTTCGAAGTTTTATGAAGTGGGGCCATTCTAGGAAGATTCATAGTGTGATTGTAAACATAAGAAGTCGAGGGATGGGACAATTCACAATTTTGATTCATCATCATTTTACTAGGAGATCCACGTTGCATGCGTGAATGGCATAAATTGAGAAGACAAGTTTAATTTGTTATTGTATATTTCCAGGTTATGGTGCAGACAAGTTTTTTTCAATTTCTTGGGGGTTTCCTTTGTTGCAGAGAATTGCTGATAACATATTAATATGCACCACATGATGAGCATCCAATGGGCCTAGCCTCTGGGCTGGGCTCCAAGTTTCTGACATTAGGGGTCACAATCTCAGGAAATGCCAAATGTGGCATACACTGCATTATACAGCCATGCAAATAGAGACAAGTCCTGCATTTAGTTGACCACTGTACGTAACTGCGCTCTGTAATGGTAATGGACAATGGAGGGAACGTTTTTCATTAATCTGATGAAATAAGCTCTACATTATAAAGCCAAACCACGCACCGTACCGTACAAGTGGTCCAATGGTCAATCTCAATCAGCAATGGTTGGACAGGTGGTCCAACGGCCACATGTCCATTGGCGATTTCCATTGAGAATTTAAGAACATTCGGACCCAGAATAATTTCTTGGCTTGGCCAAATTATAACTTACCTTTACGTAGTTTGGTCGAAAATTAAGCAAGTCGAAATTTAAGTTGCTTACTTGTAGTTTGAAATTTGACATTTTCCCCATCTAAGATTAGCTTAGCTATAGTTCCGTAATCAGCTTCTATTAAAAACATGGTTAAATATGTAATTTTGTTCTACTTTTATGTCACTCTCTTCTAAGAATACAAAATCAAATAAGATTAAAAAGAATTTAGCAGAACACTTACATCATGAGATTTTAAATCACAAGTAGACAACTTAAATTTCAGTAAAACCTTAAATGGATAAAATGTCAAATTTTTAACCACAAATAGACAATTTAAATTTCGGTCAAATCACAAATGAATAAATTGTAATTTGTCCTATTAGCTTTGTATTAAGAGTTAGCTGTATATTAACATGTTAGGGTCAAAATCATAAAACTCTGTGAAGAAATCAGCTAGTTTTAAAACTATAAGGAAAATGTTATTGGTTGCATTAAACTTTGTGGAGATTATATATATATTCACTAGTTCCAAACTCACGCAATGAGTGAGAAAATGTATTATAATTATTTTATAAGAATATAAAGTAAAATTTGTAGATTAATTAGTGTATGTGTTATTTAAAAATAATTTTATATTTTATAAGTTTCATGTAATGGAACATATAATGTGTTTTTTATTCAATATATATGAAAAACGTAATTTTATAAAAAGATTTAAATAAAATAGTTATAATATATTTTTTAATAAATGGAGAACATGTTATCAAAAAGAATTTTTTTATATAAAAAATATACAATAATCAGTTGACTAATTTAAACATATCCAAGAATATTAAAAAAAAAAATGTACACCTCCATTTCATATAACACACGTAACATTAAGTTTAAATTATTATATAAGTTTAGAATTGTAGCATTTTTTTTTCAAAATATAAGTGAAATGCCTATATTATTGAAACTTGAATTTTAATGTAATATTTTGAATATTTATTATTTTTATTTATTTTTTTAGAACCCATATCTCTAATTTCTAATGCCTATTTTATTTCTATTTTTTGCACAAAACTAAAGAGTTTGACCTAATAAGAAAAAAAAAATTTTGAACTAAAAATTGAAAAGCTAACCCTACAAAACAAATCAATTTAAGGCCTAATTAGTCCAAAATGGACGAAATAGATTGAAGTTGACCAAATAGACCAAAGTTAACTAAAATGAACCAAAATAGATCGAAGTGGACCAAATTGGACTGAAATGCTACCCTTTATCTTTTTGAATATTACACATATATAGGGTCCGTTTGGATTGAGCTTATTTTTGCTGAAACTGAAAACTGAAACTGAAAACACTGTAGCGAAATATTTTTTAAATATGTGAATAGTACCGTGGGACCTATTTTTAATAAAAAAATTGTAAAAAGTAGAATTTGTGGGTCCATGAACAGTGCACAAATGCACTGTTCACACTAAAAAAGTCCACATATACGGCTGCACAGTAACTGATCACTCTTAAAATGCGAGAAAACCAAAAAAAAAAAAAAAAAGGGAGGTGTTTGCTGTGTTACTGTAGCGTGGGTCCCGCACGGAAAACGCAAACGCGCATCAGCCAGAAAACGTCCAGCCCAAACACACACTATATAGTGCTTGATAGTGGTAAATAAACCGACAATGTTAATTTAAATTTTTGATGAAACCAGTTCTAGGCTGATGGAACCTCTTTTTATTTTTTGTTAGAATTGAAGCTGATGGCACCTATTTTTATCTTCCGTCTCCACCTGTCTCACAAAAAGTATGAATGGGGAAAATATATACATATATCTCCTACTGAGGCCAACAATGTCTATTCTTAATGATCAAAAATTGCCTTATAAATTGTTGGACCGACACGAGTTTGAGTAATGATACTAAAAGATGATAAGGAAACATCGAAAGAAAAGCAGATAATTAATATTTATATAAGAGGAAATTGTAATTGAGTGTTAAGGGGCATAGCATGTTTCATACTTTTGATTTCATTCTAATGTGTGAACCGATTTCTTCCATTGTGAGTCTTGTCTGAAATAACAGTTCTATTATAAAGCTCTGCAAATGACTTTTGGGCCTCAACCTAGTGAGTCCCTATATGTGGGGTAAAAAAGAAATGGTCATTGCTATATTTTTAGGGTGTGTGAAGGGATGGCAATGGGGCAGGGCGGGTCCGAAATATGGGGTCTTTATCTCTGTCCTACATGACGGGGAAATTTCTTACCTCATCCCCACCCCTTGGGGCCCCGCGAAGACTCGCCCTACTTCATAAAACTCTACTTTTTGTTAATTTGCCCACAATTATTACAATTGTTTTTAATAAAACATGTTTCGTTAATAAAAATATACTTGAAATTACGAATAAATTTATCCCATTAAATCAAACTAATTTTTAGCAAAAATTGAATAATATTATTAAAGTGTTTAACAAGACAATATCCCAACAAAAACAAAAATCTCATAATACAAAATCAATGATTCAATAGTAAATAAATTTTTTTATATTAAAGACAAAAGAAAATGTTAAAATTGGTATCTTATTTCTAACCTTCCTAGAGAAAAAAAAAAAGTGTGAAAAATAGTAGGGTTTTTAGGGTATGAAAATTTTACAATTTAACTCTTATTAATGCAGGGCAGGGTGGGGATGGATTAGGGCGGGGCAGGTTGGGCCTAAAAAGTCTAAATCTTGCCCCGTGGCGTGGGGCTTAAATCTTACCCCATCCACACCCCTACCACCTTTGCGGGGTGGGGAAAACCCGTGTGGGTTGAAGCAGGGAGGGGCGGGGCAAAATTGCCATCCCTAGTGTGTCCAAGCTAAAAACCTTGCCACCCAAATCATTAAAATTTGGCAATTAAGTGCTAAGTGGCATTCAGCCATTTGGGTGAGGCATGCTTAAATGTTTGGTTCCTTTTTTGGCATAGATCATCTAACCCTATTTTCATTATACATTTGTATTGTTCGAGGGCTCTAGGAGGGGTTTTGAGTAGAATTGAACTTTGGTTGCTTTCAACCAGGAAAAGAGTTATTAAGTGCTTATAGAGATGTAAAATTTTGATAAATGATGGAGTAGGTAGCTGCTGAATTTTGACCCAATCAGCAAACCCACCAACAATTTTTGAGGCCTAAGTCTGTGCCTGTGACACTTCTAGTTAGCAAGTTGAAATAGAAAAATATGGAGCCAGGTTTTGACCAAGAGGCAAGTTAGATTTAGTGTACGTTTGGATATTGCTTATTTTGCTGAAAACTAAAAACAATAAAAAAAATATTTTTTGGTTACTGTTTATTAATGAATTTACTATGCATTTGCCTTGATGCACTGTTCATGTCCCATGAACAGTGTATCAGGCACTGGAATTAAAAAAAAACAAAAAACAAAAAAAAAAAAACAAAAATGCAGACGTGGATGCACTGGACGTGGATGTGCTGCTTACCCAAACGGAGCTTTAAGGTGGCAATTACTGTTGCCCAGTTGTGTTTGTATTGTGTTCAAGTGGAGGTATTTAATTACATAGGTTAACCTAAATACGACCCATTTAATAATTATGAGAAAACTCTTCAACCTTAACATAAAATTTTTATTAAGCTGGTTGATAAGACATAACCCACATCACATGCTTTATAAACAAGTTTTGTTGAATTGTCACAAGCATGACTAGTCTCAACTGTTTAAAGATTTTCACCCACAATGATTAACATATGTTTATATTTTGCAAGAAAAATGTATTATAATTATAAACATATAAATCCTATTCCAATTGAAATTTTGAAATGTATAGAGCTAATATGAAAATAAATCAAACATATTAAGTCAAAATAGAAATTTTAAAGCATAAAAAAGACCAAAATTAAAGCAACCTGAAACTTTAAGAGTTAAAAGTGTTTCATAGAATCTAAATATTCTTATTTTAACTCAAGAAGTTTCATTCAGATTTAGAAATATATAATTTAAGAAAAATAAAATGAAAGAATTGGATGATTTCAGTGGTTTTGAATGACTCATGGTTCGGACATTATGGTTAAAAAAATACTCCTTCAATTACAGATTAATTTAAAATTTCATTCACATACATATAAAGAGAGAACTTCATATGTTAGCCCATATATATGTTAATACATGTCCAGAACACCCAGCATAGGCCTTTCACATTGTTAATACTGTTCTTCCTGCTTGATAAGTTTTTTTTAAAGGTCTACGCCATTGGCCCATTAGACCTTTCGTTACGGCTTTTATTATTGTGTGTTGATGGGCTTCAACACGAGAGACAAAATAAACAATATGTCTATGTGAGATTTGTTCACAATTCATTTAGCTTTGTACAATTGAAGTTGTTGCGTGAAGCCTTTTTAATGTTCAAAGCTCTAGCTACGAAAATATCTTTTGCACTAATTTTCGCATATTTGCTTTTAATAGTTAGTACTTTTTCACTAATGAGAATTCATAAACGATGCTAAATGCTATCATTTCTGGAGTGCTTCCTCTTAAAAATGGCTCAAATGAATACTGGTAAAGCTTGAGGTGTATGTTGTGGAGGTCCATTGGGTCTATAAGCTAAATAATAGTAGGTGTATGATGTATTAGGTTTATGTGTGTAAGCCTAAAGACCCAATTATATTGTAAGCCCACGAATATCTAACCCTACCTCGTAACCTCTATATAAACATCGTTTAAGACTTCCTCCATGGATATAGGCCATTAGGCCAAGCTGCATAAACCTAATATTTGTAAAAGTTAGAACTAACCTTGCCTTTTTCTCTAATTCCTCTTGCATTGATGTAAGTGGATTTTCCCCCCTTGTATATATGGAGGGGGAAAACATTTTTTAAACCAAAACTAAAGTGTTTGGAGCAACGTGATCATAGTACATGCCCAAAGAATCTAAATTTAACTAAATGAAACATTATAAAAGGGTTCTAATAGAAAGAAAAAAGAGAGAGTAAAAATCCATAATTCTTGTGGCTGATTTGATTCTCGTTTGGCCCAAGACATTTCCGCACTTATTTAGTTATTTACCTCTCCTAAACAGTAATTAATCGTGATCCTTATAATTCAAATCTCAATTTTTTTCGATAATAAAAGATTTTAATAATGGTTTATTATTTATCTTTACAACAAATATATATATATATATATATATATATTTCAAAATACACCTATATTATTAACAAAATTAATGGGCCCCCGGCCCCTGCAATGACGTTGCTGGACCAAGATTAAAGGGACCTTTGCGCTTTATATATTGGGGACAAGATCCCCTGATTAAGCAAACACAATTAAGCTCCTGGAATGGGAATAGGGGTGTTAATTCGGAGTGTGTCGAATTCGTGTTGTGTCAAGATAGGAGTATTCAACTAAATTAACTCGACTAGTTTAATAATCGTGTTATGATCCTTTAACTCTAACCCAACCTGTTAATAAGGCGGGTTAACCTAACCCAACCCAACCTAACCCACTTGACACGCTTAATAAACGGGTTGTGTTGGGTTGATATGAATGTAACACAACCCATTTCAACTTGCATAATATTAAATATAAAATCCATCAAGAAATAATTTTTTTTTAATTTTTTTTTAATTTTTTATATCCCAAAAGTAGTGCATACATTTTAAGTTTTCAATCCACATTCAAAATAATACAGTTCAACAAAAATATAACATCTATCTAGAAACGAGTTCTTTACACTCTAAAAGAAGTACATACACTTTAACCCAAATTCAAAAAAATATAGTTCAACAAAAGTATAATATCCTCAGGATTTGTAAAGTTTCAATTTCCAATTATATTCCTTGTAAGTTTTTGTAATTACTCACTTTTCTTTTTAAATTTAAAATATAGGTTGGATATAAAAAATATTTGACAAATTTAAAATAAAATGAATATTTATTTGTTATACAAGTTAAACGGGTTGTGTTAAATGGAATATTTTGGGTTGACACAAATAAATTAGTGTGTCAAATATGTCTATTGCGGATTACGCGGGTTGACCCGCTTATGACATATTTCTTATCATGTCGCTTTTGTGTTGATTTGTTTATGACTCAAACCTGCTAAGGCCCAACCCTAACTCACAAAAACCTGTGTTGAGTTTATGTCATGTTTGTGAGTTGGGTCGAATATTAACACCTCTAGATGGGACTTACGTACGTTTGCCACGAGGCCCAACTACTTTTAGAGCTTTTTGAATTCAAAGGCTAAAACCATCTAGTTGAATGATAAATCATAAAGTGTTGCCTTTTTCTAGGTCCATGGTGCCGATATAACTTATCACGTTTGTCTACAAGGCCAGCACTCACTACTGTGATCAAACCTTTGAGAGGGGACTGATCTGTCACCTGTGTGATAAAGTGTAATGCGAGGTAGACCTCTTTTTTTTTTTAAATAATTGTTGAAATAATTTGACATGATCGGAACATCATATATATATATATATATATATATTTTTTTTTTAATATCTAAATCTACTACTAATACCATTTTATTATGTATGAATCATAACAAATCATATCAATAACCGTGGAAAATATTGTGTTCTTACAATTTTTTTCTAATTAAAAAAGGGGGGGGGGGGGAGTTCGCGGACTCATTGACTCCATGTCACCTAGTGGTAATTAGTAATACCATGTGTACCATTGGAGTCTTGATAAGGCTATTATCGTGAGTACAACACATTTGTGAAAGTGTCATTGCTCGAATTGTTAAACTCTTATCAAGTAGTATGTGAAAAAATATGAGGACTTCTATCACCCAGCCACACCCCCCGTCGGTATTGTGGCCTTTACATTTGTTCCCATGATAAAATTGCTTCCTTGAGGTGGGTCCGTGCTCCATGGTGCAAAAGTAACTTATCTAATAGGTTTAGCCATCGAGACAAGCATTGTCCTAGAATATTAATAGGGCTCATCACGCACTAGCTTGGAAAAGCATATGGAAAAATGAACTTTACAAACACAATTTCAGAAACCTCAAACTTTGTAATTATTGAGATAGGCAATTTGCACATCGATCTCATGTTTGTGTCGTCTAATCTGGATGGTCAAACGCCCACCTCTTTGTGCTAAAAGTTATAGACACTGGCCCGTAACTTTGGTGCTAAATTGCTAATTTTAGAGATATTGGTAATCTGTGGGATGGACACCCCATTTGTTGGTTCCTTCTAGATTTGGATGGCCAAACCAAGTGATCACGTTTTTCACTTTAAAAAAAGTAGTAAGATATTTGAAGAGGTTTGAATACCCTTGTTAATTTCTCAAAAAAAAAAAAAAAAATGATGCCCAAAATAGTGAGAAGTCCTGGTTTTCTAAAGAACTACCCTAAATTTAGCTAGATTACTATTTCTTTCTTTTTATGTTATTGTTTGTGTGTATGTGTGTTAGGTTAGGGTTTTGTTTGGTTTCTAAATTGAATCTTTGTGGATCAATTAAAATCTACATGTTTTGTTAAGAGAGACGTATCAAGTTAATAGATTAATAAACAAACAGATTTAAGAGATAACAAAGCAAAATCTGGAAATTAAGGGCTTTGGAGAACGAAAGACGTATGCATGCTTATATAAGCATGCATATTCACAGTTAGCCCGACATGCACCAAACGTTTTATTCCCTTAGAGCATTCACAGCAGTGGAGCTAAATTTTTAGCGATTTAGCTCCACCAAAAGTTACTTTATTTATTTTACCTACACACATGCTGCAGCAGTGGATCTATTTTAGCTTTCAACATAATAAAATAATATATCCATCACAATAAAATAATATTTCTACTACAATAAAATAATAATATTTTTACTACAATAAAATAATATATCACCACCACCACCACACATCACAATCATCCTCCACCACCACCAGCAGTCCACAACAGAGAGAAAAAAAAAAAAAAAAAAAACCCAAAACCTCAATCCAGACCAAACAAAATCACCAACCGGAGACAAACCCAGCACAAATCGGAGATAAGCCCACGCGTCGATGTTGCCCACACTACACTCCTCGCGACTTCGTCCTCTCAATCCAGCGCCCCAAATCCATCATCATCCTCGTCAAGGCCGGCTCCCCAGTTGATCAAACCATCGCCGCCCTCTCCTCTTTCATGGAGCCAGGCGACTCCATCATCGACGGCGGCAATGAATGGAACCTAAACACCGAGCGTCGTATCGAACAGGCCTCGTTGCGGAGATGAGAGCTTGACAAACGGCGTGGGCTGGGCTGGGACGGCGACGGGATGGCGATGGCGTGGAGAGCTTGATGAGTGAGAGAGATGAGAGCTTGGGAGAACTGAGATGAGTTGGGCTCAATGGTCGAATATTGGTCTGTTTCATTCTCTTGAGAGAACTGAGATGATGGCACGAAGATAGAATAAAAGAATGAAGAAAAATAGAGTGAGTTTTATTATTTTAATAGGAGTTGGATTAATTTTTTTTTTTTTTTTTTTTTTTTTTTTATATGTGTGCTACAGTGCACATCTATAGAGATAGATGTGCATTGTAGCAAATCAGCTAAAAATTTTAGTTTTGCCTCCACTGCTGCAAGCATTTTTTGGTATATTGGTGGAGCTAAAATAGCATTATAACTTTTAGCTTCACTGCTGCAAATGCTCTTATATGATTCATGTGAATGAATGTCTAAACAAACAGTAAGCTCCCATGTGTATGTTGATATCATTAATTAGGGTTTCTTTCTATAGTTGATGTGATTAATTAATCATATTTGGCTTTCAATATTTTTTATGGGATCATTGACTTTTTAGACATGATCTTTTTTTACAATATTCGAATACATTTCCTTTTTTAGGTATGACGTGACTCTTGAGGGAATTGAGTAAATATGAGTTGAAATTTGTTAGATTCCATTCGTTAGGTGATCATTCATAATTATAGAACTTTAATTTAAATGAAAAATTTTCTTTTTGATCATTAAAACCTAATTTAATTGTAGGTTCTAGTTAATTTAATTAGTAAAGTATTTTATCGTTAAATAAAAGATTTTGAAATTAGTGTTTTCATTTAATAATAAAGAGCAATCATCAAAAGTGGACGTTATAGGTTAATCAAATTTTATCTTTAAAAAAACCCTAATTTAATTAATTCCTAGTTTTCAATAAAGTTTCATTTCAGTTCATCGATTTACTTGATTAAAGTCATTTTTCTACTTTATTTAATTAGACAGCATTAGGTGTCTAACAACCTCTCAACCTTGTATCCTAACTTTTGAACTTATATGGTTAAGTTAGACCTATCCATACATTAGTTAAAGTGGTTATTAATTGAATCTAAATTAATAAGTGACAACTTACGACTCTTTTCTCCACTCCAACATTAGAGTTAGTAGCATATTATTCTCTAGTCCGTGATTAAGATGGTCTACCAATAGTGTCACTCATGCACGTGGCATGTTAACACTGAAGAGTTAGGAATTGAGGCACTCACACCTAAAAGACTATTGTAAATTCCACCATGGGAAGAGTCGGAAGACCCACCCCTCTAACCTACTTCATTACTCTCCAGAAAAACCCATCATCCGGGTATTTTAATGACCATTGTGTGAAATGAAATGGAAAGAATTTTAGGAATTTAATTAATGAAAAATACTCGTTTGTTAGAAAGGGATTTTGTATATGGTTTTTGTTAATTTTAATAAATTTGTTCATGATAATCTCTTTTTATTGTTGATATGCTAGGATATAATTTGATACCATTTTTTTTTTTATATTTAAAATTAAGGTATTAGCCTTTTAGGACTATTTTGTTAAAATTTTATTGTCTAGATATTTTTACACACATTTCTTGACGTTAATTTCTTTAACATTGTGCACATAAATTAAGTAAAATTCAATTATTTAAGGCCTACTATATATCTTTATATTTATTTTTCTCACATGGCTCAAGTCGGTGTAATACTGATGGAGAATTTGAAAGAATGTGCGATGAAAGGCAAAGAATGGTCCTATTTTAGGTGTAGCATGGGCCCAAAACAAAGAATTTGCCAAGTGAACTAAGAAGACTAGCAAAATTTAGAAGCTTACGTGTTGACCACTAACACACAAGAAGACACTTGATTGATTTTTTCTATTTGCCTGAAATCTCCTCCTAAGTTCCTAATCACCTTTAGCCGTGAGAAACATGATGCATACTCTTAGGCAAGTTCCAACTAATTTAACAAATTACCCAAACCATGACAAATCAAAGCTCACTCTTAACATTCAAGCAAAAACAAAGGTGCATGAATGTTAATGATTATTTTTTTTATTGATATTCTCTTCTTGTGAGTTAGTGCCGTTGGATATCTCTTCACAATGTGCCACTAGCCTCCATTCTTTTATTGGAGTGGTAGTAGGCTTGACTCTCTTATATATACATATATTTTCGAACACAAGTTGATAAGCTCAACTTCCCATAATTAGCTTGTCATTCCCATATTCTCCCTGAAATTGGTCACTCTTCTTAGTGCTCTTGGAAAAGATTATTTTCATTGGCTTTTTGGGTTTAAAAAATAGGTGAAAGTTTAGTCGTGTTTAGAAAAATTATAAGCCAAATAAGTTGGAAATAAACAATGACAAACCATGGTTAGCTCAATTTTTTATAGGGAAAAGTTAATGAATGACCTAAAGATATTAGTTTAGGAAATATTTTTAGAAATTTTTTATGGAAAATGAAAAAAGTAACTAATTTTTTTGACAACTTTATATATTTTCTATGAAAATGGTATTAAAAGTTTTTTAAAAAGATCAATTAACAAATGCTCTAAATACACCCATTAATAAAACTTTTTTTATATTAATTTTTTAATTCAATTTCATTGTAGACACCCCTAGCTAGCACATATAAAAGACAAGTAGCCCCATCGACCTCGACAGTCGACAACCCTGGCTTCAAGATTTAATGTGGTAGTAATGGGGCATTTAGTTCTAGTGTTGGGATAACTTGAGGTTATCCTCTTCGAGTTCTAGATTCAGCCATTGGACAAGTTCGATAAACTCAACAAACCCGGTGTGAATTCATAGAACCATCACCAGTTGAAGGCCAACTTCATGACAAACGCCATGATCGTTTGAGTCCCTCGAGTCCTCGACCTAGAGATGCAAATAGAGTGCATTTGATATATTCATTTAACAATGAGAAAATTAATTATTAATTAATTTAGTAGCTGATGTGATAATATGATAATTAAGTGAATGTTAATTAATTTAGTAGTTGATGATAATCAAGTGGATGGAGGTGATATTATTTATGTAAGTTGTCACATCAATTTGGAATTTTATATTATTTAGCATTGGTAAATATTTTTAAAATTTTCTATACAAGTTAATTGCCATTTGCCAAGCACTTTCCATAGCGGTGGAGTGGGGTTCAAGGACATGTTTGATGTAATGTGTTTGGATTCCGAATAAGATAAAAAGATTTATCAACAATTCAACTCATAATAGTCATTTTACAATTGAACCAATGGTGCTTTTATTTGTTTAAAAAATAACTTTTAGGTGAACCCTATTTACTGGTTTAGTTTTGATTCGAAGTTGAGCTAGATCTATGGGTTTGGATTAACTTTTTATTAAAAGTTTATAAAATTACTATCGCACTTAATAATTAAAAAAAGGAAAATTTTAAAAAGTTATAATTAAACAAAAAGGTAAAAAGAAAAAAAAAGTACTGCAACTTGATTTTCACATTAGAAAGATGTGACATTTACATGGTGCCATCTCTAATTTTTGTGACTAGACATAAAGTTAATCCACTTATTAATTTCTCCAATGAGTTGAAATATGTAAAAGGTGAACGATGAGTGATGAGCCGTGCACGAACACAACAGATATTTTTGATAAACCACAATTTCATTAATAATTAAAAAATAAAATGACAATCACATATGCATACTTTTAGCTAGAACCACATGAGATAAATTGCAGTTATTATTAAAGAAACTAACTTTAAGAGCAATAAAAAGTTTAGAAAATGAATTTTTGAGTTAAAAGTAGTACGACAATTATACTTACTTTAAATTAACTTTATGAGCAATAGAAAATTTAACGACAAAATGAGTTGCTAGATCCTTGAATCCGCCAAAACTCACAACTAACACAAATTTTTTTTTTTTTTTATGAGACAAACTAGCACAAAGTTAAAACAAAAACAATAATACCAAAATTATTATATTATATTTGGCTTGAAAAGATTATTATATTTGTACAAAAAGATAGTCATAGAATACATGTATCAGCCGAAAAACACTCTTCCAAGGGTTGCGGGAAATTTGGTGGGTAGGTGACTAGATGAGCCGTGTGCAGACACAACAGTCCCGGATGAGCCTTTTAATTTACATGATGTAGTACTACTGTACAACCATATCAGGACCAAAATTTAAGGCACAAACCTCACCCTGTGTTTTATAACAATAAAAAATGAAGAAAGTTGATGATATTTTATTAGTTTTTGGGACTTTTGCACAGACCCATTTTTGCAGAGCTTGAAAAAAAATGAAAGAAAAGGTTAAGAGATTCCGTCGATTCTGAGAGAGACAGAGCATGTGATGCGAATCTTTTGAAACGCACAACGCAAATTTTGTACTGTTTTTTTCTTCCTTTCTTTATTGTAAAAAAATTAGACTATAACTAGTAGAGAGTGAGAGTATCTTGAAGATTCCAAGCGACATTGATGGTGATGTGATTCCTACCAATCTTGTTGCAGTGGTTTGATTGCCTTATGTCTTATTAGCCCCCACAGGCCTTTTTTTTTTTTTGGTCTTTGTTTGCAGCTTGCAAAAACCAAATTGGATTTAAGTTAAATAAAAAAGGTACTTCTAATACATACTCTGCATGCTGTCTTTTCCTATATGGAAAACTTGAGATATATGAGTGATTCTGGTACCACACTATTGGTCACAATATTAGCATGTTGTGGCCAATATTTTGATTAATATAGGAGTTATGGCCATGGTGTGGCACTAAAATTTTTCGAATTATATTGTTAGTTTAAGGTTAAATAATGGTTTGTTGCTCATCATTATGTAAGAGAACTTATATCAACTAAGTTTTTTCTTTTTTTTTTTTGGGGGAGAAGAATTATATTGACTAAGTTAGTTTTCTGTCTTAATGATTATTTTTATTTATTTTTAATGAAGAGAGTTCAGTAGTATTATCTGATGTATTTTACCAATGTATGCTTTTAAGATATGTATTAATAAATTATTTTAGAAAAAAAATTTATGAAAAAATAAGAAGTAACAAACTTTTTTTTGATATATTTTTTTTTAATTTTTCATAAAATTTTTAAAATTGAGATTAATATATGATTACTTGGACCCTTATTTGATTTTATTCATGAGAAGAATTAAGATTTTGAATCTTACGTTTGTCATTTACATATTATAACTTATACCAATTGAATTTTATATATAAAAAATATGAAGATATTTCCTTTCATGGTAAAAGTTTGATAGTTAATAAATTTAAAAGTGAAGTGAATATTCTAATTTAAAATAAATTTTCTTTCTTTATTTATTTGGTGAAATAGAATTGTAAATGATGTATCATAGTGCATACATTTAGATTCATGGAAACCTAATCTAAAATATGAAATATATTATCTTATATTACAAGTTGTATTTCTTTATTAGTTGGTTATTTTGTTGTTTAGTTGGAAGTAAGTACGAAAATCTTTGGCCGACCTTTTTCTTGTGATGCTTGATTGGAAGTTTGGAACTACTAGGTACTTACTTCAATGTTTCATTGCTCTATGACCATGGATACGCCAGAATTCTCTCTTTCATTGATTATGTGTAGTGGGTGCATAAAATACTTCTTTTGAAGTCATTGTGAGTAAGAATAACTTTGAGCTCATTCCCTCTATCATCGCCTTATTTGTTACTAAATCACGAGCTAGTTGTACCATTTCCAATGAGCATCTCTGTGTGAACAAAAAAAATCCTTTATCCCATTGGTCAATAATCCACTTCAATCATGATTTCATGAGATTATTTAATCTCCCAAATCATCTATACGAGGAGTCTCAAACGGTGATTACAGAAAAATTGCTGCAGTTATTAACGTTTAATAATTTGAAAATTGAAATAAGCCTGCTGAAACAAATAAAGTATATACTTTAAATACTTTTATTATTCAATTTTTGCTAAATCATGCAATGGTTGATGAATTTTATGCAGTGTTAGGTATGGCCTATGGGGCTGAACCTAAATTTTAATGGATTTTCTCATCCAAGTGTTCTAATTAATTGTAGATTTCATGAGGGCTGCACGTTACTACTTTGTCGATGGATCCCATTAGGCCCTTAGTGCACGATTGATAAGAACTTTTTTGACTATATGCTAGACAAAGGAAATTTTGTAAATCCCAAAACCAAAACGTTAACATCTATTAGGCTAATTGGGCCAAACACAACCATTTGTCCATTATCAATTTTTAACCACAACCACAAAATGTACTTATGGCCTACCTATATAACACATCGATGGAATTGGGAATATATGGGAACGTTCAATTTAATGTCAGAAAAATTTATATTGGACCACATATCACATGCATTGTTTATATTATATATATAGTAAGAATAAAAGTTAATCACTCAGATAAAACCTACCTAAAAGAGATTAGGCGCGCACCACACCTTTTTGGTAGTGTGATACATGTAATTTGTTAGCATTTCTCGAAAATTCACTGCATCTCTGTTTTTCTTCTTCCTTTTTTTTTGTTTTTTTTTTTGATCAGGCATCTCTGTTTTTCAATAGCATGCAAAAGCCACAAAAGTTTAAAGAAAAGTTCATGTGAAGCATACGAGGTCGGCAATCACTTGCTTAGGGCTTTCCCAAGCTAGCCTATCAGTACGTATAATTTGTTCATGATGTCATTTGTATTACGTATAATGAATTTGTTGTTTGTGATAATTGAGAACAATAGAAAAGTAATGAGTATTAGTGGCAGCAAATTTTTTTTTTTTTTTTTTTTGATGGGATTAGTGGCAGCAATTTGATATGGAGCACAAGAACATCCTTCTATCATATTCTAATCCCATTATTATTCTTTTTTAATTACACATGGCTACAACACCAATTCGTTGGTCCTGCCTCCTGAGACTTGAAACTTTTCAATCATTTCTTAATACCGACCAATTCATTAATTATTTGATTTTGATAAACTTGCTTTATTCATGTTAATGAAAGAAAGGAAGATTATATAAAAAGACCTAGGGTTTATAGCTTGTACCTGGTTCATATTAAGGTTTTGTTTGGTGTGGAGATAGAAAAGTCAGTGGAAAGAAAAAAAAAATTGTGTTTCTAGACGTGTGTGTTTGGTTGAAGAAGTGAAAAAGTTGAATGATAAAAAATAAATATATGGTTGCTTTGCTTGGTTGAACAGAAAAATGAAAGGAAAAAAAAAAGATATAAGGGACATATATAATTGAATACTACTTCGAAAAAGAAGTGCCTATATGTTGCTCCAAAGGAAATCTTATCACAATTAATTGGGATAGCAACATATAAGGGACATGGCTCTTTTCAAACACGAATTAAAATGGCTCTTCTACACAAAATATACACAACAAGAAGATCCCACATCTCCAAAGACTCCAATAATCACTGTTAGCTTAGGAACCAAACATGTTGGACATCTTCAGGTCCCATCGAGAGGCCAAAGGAGCACATGTAGACAAAAAATGAAAGTGAAGGTGCAAGTGCAAGTGGCCGTGGAAGGTGTACAATGGACACAAACAAATCGTTTCACTGGCGCGCCATGACTCATCTCCAACTAGCCTCAAATTTGGGAGTGCGATTATATCATTGTTCCTATTAAAATATGAGAAAATTTGTTAACACAATTTTCATACCATAAATTTTGTCACAACTATTGCTATGATGATTGTAAGTTGTAAAGAAAAAATAATAGACAACTAGTTACAATTATGATGAAAATTTTGGCATGAAAGTTGTGGTTTTAAAACATCCCAATTAATATTAAAATATCAAGGTTTGAACGAGCTTTATGTAAATCTCAAAGCTTTCTCATATCTTAGTCATTCATTCATGTCAAGCAAATCTAGCCAATCACCATTCTTATCACCTCATTATATCATATGGTAATCTGGAGACAGTGGTATTCCCAGGGTGCAGCGGCTGTGGGGACCCCATTACGGCATTGTCTTTTCTTTTACTTTTCTTTTTGGTCCGCAAGCCGCCTACCTATTGTAATATAATACACAAGGGAGACGCTTCATGGAACCCACGTGCTGAATCGTACACTTTCATTCTGCTAAAGCCAATCGCGATAGACTTTTTGATATTTACTTTTTACTATCATAGATAATTTATCATATTTTTTATGATATTTACTTTTTACTATCGTATAAGATATCACTTCTATTTTTTTTTTTTTTTTTTTGGGGTAAAATGATACTCCTGTTACTTGTTATATTTTAAGTATGGTATGGCTACTTGTTAAGATTGTACTAAAGTAGGTTTCATTTAATAAAAAAATTAAATAAATAAAAGAAAATGACATAAAGTTATAGAAAAAGACAAAAAAAATTGTACAAAAAAAAGTAAAAGATTACTGTTAACAGATACTGAGTATCCGTTAATATAACCTTTTAAGTATTAATAGAATTTTAATTCGTGTCTCTTTTGGTTTTTTTGGGACAATAATCAACTTTATAAATTGAATTAATTTTTAGATACGTAAACTTGTTTTTAATATATGTAATTGTAAAGTTGTTAAACTAATTTCTACCGTTAACAAGTTAATGGGGTGTGACACATGGTTGCAGCTGATATTTAACTTTGTAAGTGTAGTACGTGTACCGTTAAGGCGTTAACAAACATTATAAAAACTTAAAATGTGAAAAAAAAAGGGGGCCTAACTCAAATATTTTGTTAACATTATCAACATGATGATCCTAACTTAATTAACGTATTTGCTAGTGAAGTCTTCCGTGATTTTTTTAATTGGTTGGAAAGCTTTTTTGTTAGCTTATTGAGAAATTTTAGGACAAAATATAGAGTGGGTGTTAATTGGCTCGAATATATTTCTTAATTAGTTGATTGAAAAAGTAATAATCAATTTTTTTTTTTTTATTATCATATGTTAATGACGTGGTAAAATTTAATTCACTTATTTGAAAATGATAGTAATTCTCTAGGATCTAGTACATTTTTGGATGTCCTAAAATATAGTAGCTTTCAGTTAACTTAATTAGTAATAATTATGAAATGGATATCATAAGTTTAATATCTATTATATGTAATCTTTGAAAAAATCAAGAGATATAATCTTGATAATATTCCTAACTTAAAATAATGCATTAAATCAATTCCCTTTAAAACATGGATTTTCTTAATAGTATCAACATGGGAGGGGGAAGGAGTTCTTAGGATAAGTCTTCATTTTCTTCTAAAAAAGAAAGGATAAGTCTTCAATTTTATAAAATAATTGGATTGAATTTTACCACATCACCAACATTTAAATAAACATTGATTAACATCATTATCCAATTAATAATATAATAAAATTCAATCCACACATTTTATAATGGATAGCTAGAACTTTACTAATATGTGATGTTATTTTAGTAATTCTAGACTAGAGATCTTAATTCATTAAAACTTGTAGCCATCTATTATATTTCATTTATTAGGAAAAACATAGAATATGGTAATTGTATTAAGTTTCTCACACACAATAAAGGCACATAGGAAAGTCTTTGATTTTATTTCAACATGTCAGGTCCATAATTTTATGAAGATAAATTTTAGGTCCACAACACTTTCAAAATAAATCATAGGACAGGCTAGTATTACTTATTAGTTATAATCTAGGCGCACTATTAACATAAATGTTTCATCCACTAGTAATAATCTACCATCTATGATTTACCATGAAAAATATTGTGTACCTAACTGTACTCTTTTATGAATGATATTAGGATGTTACGAATTTTATCATAAAACTTACTCCTTTTTTTTTTTTTTGAAAATAATGTACAAATCAATGTGTCACTAATAAAAAAAATAGGACATTTGTTTATTATGTTATTAAAGTGACATCA
The DNA here is from genome assembly GCF_001633185.2 of Quercus lobata. Lineage (NCBI taxonomy): Eukaryota > Viridiplantae > Streptophyta > Magnoliopsida > Fagales > Fagaceae > Quercus > Quercus lobata. The sequence goes on along the minus strand of NC_044905.1, from coordinate 3,872,250 downwards.
ATTGCATACATTGCAACTTTGCAAGTTCTATTTATAAATATTTTTGTAATAAAATAGATAATAGCTTTAGTATTTTTCTAATTTTATTGGGTGGTTGGGGTAATTGCCTAGACCATTTCAACTAGTTTAATTGATATTTTAAAAATATCTAATAAAAATACATGTCTAATTTTTCATATGCATATAATCCTTGTTGGGATATATTAGGAAATAAATGAATGATTAGGCTAGCAGCATAGACAACGTGAAATAGAAAAACAAGATATTTCTTTGTAATATACAATTGCTAGCTAGGTCCTTTGTTAGATAAGTAGAAGCCTAACGTAGAATTCTACTGTTTAGATGAGTACTACAACTTGGAGTTTGAATATCCACGCTTCCACTTGTTCTAAGAAAAAACGAAAGGCATATATATATATATATATATATATATATATATATATATGAGACAAACATAAAATAAATAGTTTGTTCTCTTGAGTTTTGTGATTGATTAATTTATTCTCAAATTAAATATTGGCCAATCCAATTTGGAATAGAATACGTAATCCTTCTGAACCAGTACTTCTTGGCATTTGCATTGTCTGGGTGATAGACCAATAAAAAAATTAGAGACAAAAGATTTTAATGGTGGACCGGTATTTCGGCCAGAAAAAAGGATGAACCGAGTTGAAGAATATAACAGGAAAAAAGGACTTTGCAACTTCAGTATTTCAAAGACTTGAATGGAAATAACAGGATTGGTCTTACTTTTGAGACTAAGTATGGTAGTTGTTGTTGTCGTTTAGTAAAATCTTAGTTCTTAACATCGTGTATAAGATTAATGCATAAAAAGTATTTGACTGTTTGTCGATTTTCTATTAAGGTTGCCACACCACAGAAAAAAAACTTATATTTTTCCATGTCAACATTTATATATATATATATATATAATATGATTTTTAGAGCTATAAATATGATTATTAGTTTAGGCTAATAAGAACCCCTTGCCCTTTTTTTTAAGAAGCCAAACACCAAACAAATTTTAATTAAATTAGGTTTGATCTTCTCTAAATAAATTTAAATTAAGTTAGGTATATTATTTTATCTGAATTCGCTAATTTAGTAACTAACGATTTGTATAATGTTATAGATGTATTAATCTATTAATTGATTCTAAAAAATAAAATAAAAGTTACATCCATATCAAAAGTGGTTGTGAAAAATGTTGTAAATTTTTCATAGACTTTCTTTAAACCTTTTATGTTATATATTAATCTCCTATTTCTCCAAATCTGTCTGCTGCACTAATATTTGGTTTTTATTTTCTTATTTTTATATTAATTTTTTTGGTTAAAATAGACTCTTACATGGAGTGTGGGTTTGGATTCACATGCCCACGGCTATGGCTACGTTTTACACTGTAGTGCGTTTTCAGTATTTTTTTTTTCTACGCGCATCTGCCACTGTTCATTGTTCATGAACAGTGATTTTAGACTTATGAACAATAAAAAGCAGAATGAACAGTAATTTTTCACACATCAAAAATTATTTTGTTACAGTATTTTCAATTTCAACAAAGATAAGTTATATCCAAACAGACTCGAAATCTAATCAGCTCAATCCCGAAATATTTGCTTTGGAATTTGCTTTGCTTTTCATTTGATTTGACTCATTTGAGATTCTGAAATAGAATCTAACCGATTTGGCTCTTTTATTTTCCTAAATTGAATCGAATTGCACTTACACCGTTACCTGATAGATGATACCTACTACAGCTAGCTCCTCGTAAAAAGAAAAATGCTAATAATAAAATGCTTAGGTTTGTTTGGAATCCAAACATAGAAAGATACTTTTTCATTTTTTTTTTTTGGGTAATTGTTTATTTCGGAAGGTCGAACCCCGAATTAGCAGTCACTTTCGAATTAGCAGTCACTTGAGGAACCGGATACCACTTGGGCAACAAGGCCTAGTAAGATACTTTCCTTTTCAAATAAATAGAGAGAATGTCTTTATTAATACTTTTAAATTACGCTTAATTACATGTAGTTCTATATTTGTATTATTTATTCAATATTGTATTCATATAGTTTCTTTTTTTTCTTCTTCTTTTTTTATAAAGAAAACAAAAAGGTGGACCAGTAGACGGTGATAAACATCACTTTTATAGTTTTAACTTTTATTTTTCACCAAACTAATTATAGATGGTTATCTTGTTAAAATAATTTGAAATTTATTGTGAAATTAGACTTATTCTAGACGTATTTGGCAGTTAATAATGAAAGAATAATATTAAAGCTCTATATTATTTTACAATTTTTTTAAAATTTACTAATGTAATGAGGAATTATTAATAAATAAAAATATGAGGTGAGTGAATGAAAACTAATAACAATTTATAATTTGAACCAATTATTATAAAATAGTTTACCTCAGTAAAACATTGCTCAACTTAAGAAACTACATAGCAGTAAAATGGGGCATGTCAAAAAAGAATTAAGCAGGAATATTGGAAACTCGTGTAAATAAGTAGTTGACAAAGAGAAATAATATGTCTATAACATTTTTACAATAAATTCTAAGTGGCAAGTTATTACTAGTTGTTATTATTGGGGTAAAAAAGTAATCTTAGCGTTAGTTTAAAATTTGAACCAATAACAATTAACCTTTTGTGATTTGTTGTAAAAATATTGTAAATATAACCCCTCTACTCAACAAATCACAGATACACAAAGGGAGTCCGCATCAAGTGGGCATTGGATTCCAAATTAGAATTAAAATGGAACACTAAAATAAGTTGGCGTCCGCATTTGCCTATATAATGCACCAACTCAATGCCGTCTCTCGTAGTCAGCAAAAACAACTCCAAAGCAAAGCCTCAAGGAGAGAGAGCGAGAGAGATCCAGATAGGGAGAGAGAGCAAGAGAGATTCAGATTCATTAGAATATGGGTGGTTGGGCTATTGCGGTGCATGGTGGTGCTGGTGTGGACCCAAATCTCCCACCCCACCGTCAAGAAGAGGCCAAAAAACTCCTTACTCGTTGCCTCAATCTTGGCATCTCCGCTCTTCGCTCTAACGACTCAGCCATCGATGTCGTCGAGCTCGTTGTATGTCTCTACGCCCTGTTTGTTTTACGCAAATAATTTCATTATTTTTCAATTATAACTGGCCTCATCGCTATGTGCAAAACAAATATAACTTAAAAATATTTAACTTTGAAACCCCATGTAGCATTTTCTCGGAAAACAAACAAGTACGAGGAAAATGCGGACTTCAGGTGTTTTGACCGAACATATATGTGAATGATTGAAAGCCAAATGTCGTTCCCATGGTTGTTGGAGTGTGTTACTGACAAAACATAAACAACTGTTTACTTATATGTATTTGTGGTTATTGTGAAAAATCAGGTTAGAGAACTGGAAACTGATCCTCTGTTTAATTCTGGCCGTGGATCTGCACTAGCGGCGAATGGAACGGTGGAGATGGAAGCCAGTATCATGGATGGAAATGGAAGACGATGCGGCGCCGTTTCGGGTTTGACCACGGTTAAGAACCCGGTCTCTCTTGCCCGACTCGTTATGGACAAATCTCCCCACTCCTACTTAGCCTTCTCCGGTGCCGAAGATTTCGCCCGACAACAGGTCTAATTTTACCATTTTGCCATTCCCCACCGATCATAAATAGCCTACGAATTTTTTTTTATAAAAAAAAAATTCTTTTACTTGATTCATGTCACGTGAATGAAGATCTTAGCCGCCGGTTTGCTTTTTTATTTAATGTGTAATTTAATTATATTTTGTCCCCACGTGTCTGTACTGCAGCTAGACATGTCATTTTCTTGGACTTATGTTTGTGTGGTCTGTGGTGTGTCCTTGAAATAGTAAAAATTAAAAAAAAAAAGTCTTTAAATTAGATTGAGTATCTTAGAAAGAAAAAAAAGAAAAAAAGAAAGAAGAGTGTTATAGGCGAGTAATATTTGTATTTTTTTTTGAAATATGTGTGAGTAAAAAAGTGTGTTAAAATACATGTAATGTTATTTAAAAATTGAAAACATATTACTAAGATGTTCTATCAAGCGGGCCCTAATATTTTACGTGGGTTTTGGTTTTTGTAGGGTTTGGAGCTTGTGGAGAATGAGTACTTCATCACTGAAGAAAACGTGGGAATGCTCAAATTGGCAAAGGAAGCTAACACCATTGTGGTACGTTGTGTTAACTTGAATTATTATAAGTTAAACCTATTTTTTAATAAAAAAAAAAAAAAAAGAAAATAACTTCATCAGAGCACATGTTATTTCGATCGAGTTAGTTTCTTTGAAAAAAAAAATTGATTTAAAAAAAAAATTTTGTTATCAAAAGTTACTTATAAGTTGAAGTACGTAAGAATTGTTCTAAGACTACAATTTTTGTCACCTTATATGACAGACTTTGACTGTGTGAGTAGTAACTAGTTGTCTTACGAATCCACCACATATTTTCTTCACCACCTACTGTATCAAAGCTGTGTTTACAATTTTTCTAAAAATAAAAATATTCTTAAATAAATAGAATCTTGTGCCACATAAAGTGGCACTAGAAGGGCTCAAAAAAAATCTTAAACAAGAAGAATCTTCAGCAGATTCTATTAAATTTATTATTATTTGGGCCTGGTGCTATCTGTACCGACATCTTCTATAGTATTTATTTGAGATCCTTTGAATTTACCTAGAAAAAAAGAAAGAGAAACAGAATCTTTATTCTTTATTTTCAAATTGTTGAAAAACCACTAAACTCCACACAGAAAAAAGAAAAACCACGTGGTGGGCCATGCCATGCCATGATGTTAACGTATTGAAAAAGATTATGAGTACTACATTTTCATAACTTTTTAATATAATCGAGACGGGACAGGGTGTAATTAGTGAAAAAAAAATAATAAATTTATATGTAAGTGATAGTTAAACATCATAATTTGACACGTGAAGTTATACTATTCTAAAATTTTTAGCTCTCCCTAATCTTTTTTTGTTTTTCGAATCAATCAGTTTGATTACAGAATCCCAGCCGTTGGATCTGAAACATGCGGTGCAGTAGCGGAGAGTCCATTGCAGATGAACGGGCTCCCAATAAGCGTGTATGCTCCAGAGACAGTAGGGTGCGTGGTTGTTGACAATCAGGGCCGTTGCGCTGCTGCCACGTCAACAGGAGGATTGATGAACAAAATGAACGGTCGGATCGGTGACTCACCACTGATTGGAGCTGGGACCTACGCTTGTAATTTATGTGGGGTCTCATGCACCGGTGAGGGTGAGGCTATCATACGTGGGACCCTGGCTCGTGAGGTGGCGGCTGTGATGGAATACAAGGGTTTGGGCCTTCAAGAGGCTGTGGACTTTGTGATCAAAGAGAGACTTGATGAAGGGTTTGCTGGGCTTATTGCTGTGTCAAATAAGGGTGACGTGGCATGTGGGTTTAACACTACTGGCATGTTTAGGGGTTGTGCTACCGAGGATGGGTACATGGAGGTTAATATTTGGGAATAGGGAGGTGGAAAGACTAAAAGAGGCTTTGCTTTGGTGGAGATACAAATGTTGTTGATGCAGCTGATTGTGCCTTTTAATTTTCCTTAGTGTTTTCACCTTAATTAGTGTACTTTTCTTCTTCTTTTTTAATGAGGCAGTCTAATTATGAATTCCTAGAAATAAAATGTTATGTTTTTGGGAGTCCACTAATTTCTCTCTCTCTCTCTCAAGGAATATCTCAATTACCATAATTTGTTGGATTCTATATCTTGGACTTAATTGGAATTGTAACAAATCATGCATAAACCAAAAACTATTACCTTATTCCCATTAAAAAAAAAAAACTATTACCTTATTGGCTCACCTATCAAATGGTGATGTGAGTTGTTTTCCCTTTCCATAAAATTGAAAAGCTTAGTTTGTTTTGCATGGAAAACAAGGGACGTTTGTGTCTGGTGTTTTTTTCTTAAGTTTTGTGTATTATTTGCGGGACCCACAAGTACAAAATTCAGCAAATTTTGCTTTAAAATTGGGTTTCACGATACTATTCACGCATTTAAAAATTATTTTACTATAGTACTTTTAGCAATAAATTTTCAGTTTTCAATAATAAGCGGTATCCAAACAAACCCAAAATTTCTAAAACTAGCTTCTTAAAGGACCTATCCTACCTTACACTGAAAATCCAAAATCCAAAATCCAAAATTTCAAGAATACAAACTGCCAAGAGACTTATTACATTCTCAAGAATTAAAAATTCTTCCCACCCAAAGGGTCCAAAAGGGGCCGTACATAACAAAGAAAAGTGTTTTAAGTAATGACTAATTAGACAAAAAATAATATATATATATATATATATATGTATATGTGTGTGTATATATATATATATATATTGTAGGGACTGGATTTGGATTGATCCCAAAACCGGATTGGGCTCAAACTCCCGCGGTCCAAACAATAAATTTATAGAACGTGGATAGAAGAACTAGATTTATCCCAGAAGAAAAACGATTAGACTTAACGATTCAAGACGGTTTGACATAAATAAGATTAGAAAATTTATTCTTGGAACAAATTAAGTAATTTGTTTCATATGGTTTTCTTCAAAATAAAATTGTACAAGAGTTCCAATCCCTCCTCTCAGTGCATTTTTCCATGTTATATATTGCAATTTTGGTGTCATCCTTACCACACATGTGTAGGTTAGATTCGGGGGATTCCTTCCTGTCCTATCCAACACCTCCTAGAACCGTCAACTAGCAGCTGTAAGGCTGCTTGATCACTGTTCAGGCATCACTTCCACATTAATGCGGTTAGAGAGTTGGTTGAGAGACAATTAATGTGGAGGTAGCAGTTTTTGAAGATATTTGTCTACCTTTTTATTCTTATCCTTGGTCCAATGTCCTACCCTTAGTTGTGATGTAACTCCGAAGTAAGTCTGTGATGATAAGACACTCAGATTCACCTCGGACACATGTTGCCGAGAAGGTTTTTGTTCTCAGACGATTATTGGGCCCTATCTCACATTGTCTCTATTGCTCTCTCCATTTTATTCCCCTTATGACCTTATTTGGGTCTTCTTGGATGGTCTAACATCCTCGGACAGGACCATAGGCCCAGTTAATACTGTTTTAACAATACTTCCTAATTAACTGGTCCCCACATTTATATATATATATATATATCAATAATATAATACATTTTTTTTCTTAATATTATTATTTTTGTTTTGCATTTAAAAGTTTACCTACAATTTCTGAAGTTTATATGGTAGAAATTTATAATATTCATAATATCACTCTTTGCTAAATAATTGTTATTTGAGAGCAAGTATAAGTCCAAGCGAGAGGGAGTAGTAAGAAAATAGGGAGATAATTACAAAAAATTATTATTATTTAAATACTTTTCAAAAGTTAATTCTTTTTTTTTTTAGAAATTTAGTGCTGAATGTTTAATGAAGAGTGTTTTAGGAATATTTGGTGATTTGAAAATTATTAGGAATCTTCTAATTAATAGTAGAATAATAGAAAATGCACACATTGTTAGAGAAAATTATAGTTTTACTTGAAATTTCCATTTGTTTGTCGATGAAAAATTATTTTGAAAATTTGATAGTTACTCTGTTTAGATGAAATGATGCATTTAAAACCCAGTTACTTTTTTGTTGCTTACAGTTGATATATACACCAAAATTTTCTACTATGTCATATTGAGAATCCTCTAACTAATAGTAGAGATAATATAGAAAAATGCATACATTGTTAGAGAAAATTATAGTTTTACCTGAAATTTCCATTTTTCTGTTGATGAAAAATTATTTTTGATAATTTGATAGTTTAGTCTGTTTAGATGAAATGATGCATTTAAAACCCACTTGCTTTTGTATTGCTTACAATTGATATATACACCAAAATTTTGTACTATGTTATATTCCTAACAATATTGTTATTCTAAGTTCTAATTCTGTTCTTCTTCTAAAAAAAATTCTAATTCTGTTCTGAAAGTAAAAAAGAAAAGAAAAAAGTTCTAACTCTGTTGGAGTGGCGGCCAGGAGAAATCACATTCTTTTATTTATTTTTTTTATTGAGGAGAAATCAGAAATCACATTCTAAGAACATATCCATGTTGATAAATGTAGTGAGGAATATAGACTTTTCATTTTTCCTTAAAAGTTATTTGTCACATTGCCATTACAAACGACATTACTCATGCACCCATTATCTTGTTTGGTACTGTTTTTTATATTACGCATGTACCGATTATCTTGTTCACTTCTTGGCCATAAGCTAAATCAATACAGTCTTATTTGAATTGAATGAAATTTACTTGCTTTGCAATAGAATGAAAAATAAGGGAGAATAATGGTGATTCTATTATTGGAGGATGGAAATTATCAAGAGCTTTTAAAATGGGATAACACATAATGTATTATGATTGCTTAACAAACAACATTGATTAATCATTTGAGAGACTTTTTTTTTTTTTTTTTTGGGCTTAACAACAACATCATCATTCAACTAGCAAAAAAAAAAAAAAATGATCTACTAAATTTGATTGCATAGTTTGCAGCCTTGAGAGAAACTTTGGTTAACTACGCTTATCTAACACCATCGATTAATTGCAAACTTCTTTTTTCTTTCTTCACAGATGACTCATTATATACACATAAGATCGATAATGGGTACATGCATATGTTAATTACTAAATGGTAATTAATCAATAACATTTAATTATCAACATATGCTAATCGGACGCCATTGATTAGTTGCAAACTATCTTCATATCAAATTATCAATTGCCAATCACACATTGCTGAATTCTATGGTAAGTTGTAAAAATCAAAGTTCCACGTATATAATTGGTTATATGGATGGCTGTTAAAATTGAGCGCCCACATAGTATGGGTAGAATTGTTAAATTATGCATTTTTCACCAAAAAAGTGTACGAAAAATTCACCAAATAATAATCACGTGTTTAAGAATCATCAATATAATTAATAAAGTCTTATATATTAATATAATAAAATTGATTTCCTACAATTTATCAAATAAATTTTGACGAGATAACAGTAGATATCATAAGATACAAAAAGATTTATTTTTTATTTTTATAACTTTAAAACATTATCACAATAACATTGACATGGCGGGATTTAATTTTAAAAGCATGAATTCAATTAAATATGAGTTGATTAACCATTGAATTGAATTGTTTTTATCTCTCTTATGTGCTTTTCACTTTACAAATGGAGAGAGTTTCTTCATTCTTGTTATAGTGACAGATTCTCCCCAAAAAAAAAAAAAAAAAAAAAAAAAACACACACAGTTAAATGTCCAAACATTTGTCTATAAAATATGAAAATTTTAAGATCAAATGGGAATGTGGTAGGATTGCGATTCTACTGCATGATCGGTAGATTCTATTCCGATTATATTAATTTAATATCTTTGTGCAATTCAGATTTTTCAACAATTCTATTTCTAGATCTTAATTTTAACAACCATTATTATATGATTGTATGACGAACAAGCACGAAATCATTAACTTTCCTTTTTGCCAATTTTCAAATTAATAATACTATCACTAGTTTATCTAATGGTCCAAATAATTAAATACCTCTTTGATACAACTTATTTTTCAGCTTAAATTAAACCTAAAATAGAGGATTTTAAAATTTTGTAATTCTGATTCTAAAAGAAAAATTTGTAATTTAAAAAAAGTACTGTCTTAAAGACTTAAACTACCATTCCAAATGGGCATATTCTATATATATCCTCTAATAATGCATGAAAATTGTAACCAACGTATCTTGATTTTGTCACGATGGGCTACTAGTAGCTAGTGCACCAAATGTATCTCATCTTTATAATTTTATATTAAAAAATTTCTCATCTTCAACTTCAATAAGACATGGAATAACAAAGCTTTATTTACCTTTGTTTAGTGACACAAATTTAAAGTCACACCACTTAATCAAGATTGTCAAACCAAAAATCTCATCTGTGCTCTATATCACTATCCTCACTTATACTCTATTTGGACTTTATCATAAAAGACGAATCACATTTCTCTTTCCCAGTACATCAGGATGTCTATTATTGATAATTTATTATCATGTTGATCATTAAAACCTCTGGTTCTCTCTTTTCCACTACTTTGGGATGTCTATGTATGATTAATTTTTTTATCAGGCTGATTAAACCTTTGATTTCCCTTTTCCAGTACAGTGGGATGTCCAATAGGTCATTATCAAGTTGATTTTGATTAAACATCGAATCTCATCTTTACAATAAATCCAATTCCAATTAATAGTAAACATAGTGAGCGTTTGGTTTCAGCTGAAACCAACGTTCACATTTTCATTTTCATGTTTCCGTCCATTTTTTTTTTTTTACCGCATGAACAGTAAATTTACTGTACAGAGACAAAAATTACTGTTCATATACTGTAGCAATACTGTTTACGTACTGTAGCATCACTGTTCACGCATTAAAAATGAGTCCCGCAGTACTTTTCACACATTTAAAAATTATTTTGCTACAGTGTTTTCAGTTTTCAGTTTCAACAACAATAAGTTCAATTCAAACGGACCCATAGTAAAAACAGACCCTCAAGACAAAAGTATTATAGTAACTAGCCTCATGCGCATGCTCAAAAGATTTTCTATTTTTTTGAGAAAAAGTGAATAATTTGAGATTTCTATGTTTTCCAATCACAAAAAAACCTAAAGGTGTGATGAAAAATTATTTCACCTGCTAACGCATAATACTCATCACACCCCTAGTTTTTTTTGTGATTGGAAAACATAATAATCCCAATTATAATAGATGTAAATTATTAATTTTTTCCCAAAAAAATAGAAGAGCCTTTGACCTCGCGCTCACGCGTGTGGTCAGAGGCTAGTATGTATTCATCTCTGTTGGTTTTTTTTTGTGTAGAATTAAATAAAAAAAAAGTGGACAGATGGGGATTTTTTTTTAAATTTTTTTTATAGTTAAACCTATTTAATTGATGGGATAATTCATAATCTATATATATATATAGGAATCTAGTTTTCTGTTAAAAAAAAAAAAACAATAAACGTATAGTTGCTTTGAAGAAGTAGGTTAGTGGGAGAGTGTTCCTATTTTGTAGGCAATGTTTTAATGCAAGTTAGACATGTATTTTTACCAGATTATCTTTTATTTTTGTTTCTACTATTGATTAAAACCTTTGGTTCTCTCTTTTCCACTACTTTAGGATGTCTATGTATGATTAATTTTTTTATCATGTTGATTAAACCTTTGATTTTCCCTTTTCCAGTACGGTGGGATGTCCAATATATCATTATCATGTTGATTTTGATTAAACATCGAATCTCATCTTTACAATAAATCCAATTCCAATTAAAAGTAAATATAGTAAAAACGGACCCTCAAGACAAAAGGATCATGTTAATTTTTCATCACACCCTTAGTTTTTTTGTGATTGGAAAACGTAGTAATTCCAAATTATAATGGATGCAAATTATTAAACTTTTCCAAAAAAATAGAAGAGCCTCTAACCTCTTGAGTGAGCGCATACTTAGAGGCTAGTATATGTTTATCTTTGTCGGTTTTTATTTTTTGTTTTTTTTTTTTAATTTGCACAAAAGATGGGAGTTTTTTTTTTTTGGGTAGAATTATTAAAAAAAAAAAGTGGATGGATGGGGATTTAAAAAAAAAATTTATAGTTAAACCTATTTAATTGATGGGATAATTCATAATCTTTTTTCCTTTTTTTTTTTTTATAGGAATCTATTTTTCTATTTAAAAAAAAAAAAAAAAAACAATGAACGTATAGTTGATTTGAAGAAGTATAGTTGCTTTGAAGAAGTAGGTTAGTGGGAGAGTGTTCCTATTTTGTAGGTAATGTTTTAATGCAAGTTTGACATGTATTTTTACCAGATTATCATTTAGTTTTGTTTCTACTGTTGATTAAAGCCTCTGGTTCTCTCTTTTCCACTACTTTGGGATGTCTATGTATGATTAATTTTTTTTATCATGTTGATTAAACCTTTGATTTTCCCTTTTCCAGTACAATGGGATGTCCAATATATCATTATCTTGTTGATTTTGATTAAACATCAAATCTCATCTTTACAATAAATCCAATTCCAATTAAAAGTAAATATTGTAAAAACGGACTCTCAAATACTCTTCTATTTTTTGGGAAAAATTTAATAATTTGCATCCATTATAATTTGAGATTACTATGTTTTCCAATCACAAAAAAAATCTACGGGTGTGATGAAAAATTATTTTACCTGCTAATGCATAATACTCATTACACCCCTAGGTTTTTTTGTGATTGGAAAATATAGCAATCCCAAATTATAATGGATGCAAATTATTAACTTTTTCCCAAAAAAATAGAAGAGCCTCTGACCATGCGCATAAGTGCGTGCTCAGAGGCTCTATCAGTTTTTGTTTTTGTTTTTTTAATTTGCACAAAAGATGGGAAGTTTTTTTTTTTTTTGGTAGAATTAAAAAAAAAAAAAAAAAAAAACGGACGGATGGGGATTTTTTTTTATAGTTAAACCTATTTAATTGATGGGATAATTCATAATCTAATTTTCTTTTCTTTTTTCTTTTTTTGATAGGAATCTATTTTTCTATTTAAAAAAAACAATAAACGTATAGTTGTTTTGAAGAAGTAGGTTAGTTGAAGAAGTATAATTGCTTTGAAGAAGTAGGTTAGTGGGAGAGTATTCTTATTTTGTAGGCAATGTTTTAATGCAAGTTAGACATGTATTTTTATCGGATTATCCTTTAGTTTTATTTTTACTTGAAACGAGGGATGTAAGGGTGTTTTGAAATAAATAAAAAAAATCCGGCCCAAACATGGAAAGTCGCTTAAATAATAATATAGATAAATAATAGTTAAAAGTTAAGAATCAAAGTTGGATTGGTTGCTCGCTTCTGTGTGACTTTTCTCTCTAGGAAAGCCTCCCCAGAGTGTAGCACTGTCGTCCCTTCCCCAGAAGGTGAGTGTGTCCCTGGTGGTAACACGGTTACTATCAGGCTAGTGGTTTTGTTCTTTTAGGGACTTGGGAAACACCTTGTTAGTTCTTAGGACCCTGCTCTGGGCATGGACGACCTGACGAAACACTGGAGCTCGCTTTCTCTTTCGGAGCTAGAGGGTCAGGGTCTACATCTTAGGAGTGACCAAGCCATCACGGAGCATGGTATAGTTGCTAGATTTCTAACCAAACGCCCGTTTAATATAGAAGCCATCGCCAATACCTTCACCCCGTTATGGAGGACAAAGTCAGGCTTCAAGATCAAAATTATCGGCGACCATCTCATCCTATTCTCTTTTGATAGTAAGCACGATGTTGAAAGAATACTTTCCGCGGAGCCGTGGAGTTTTGACAAGCACATTATGGTGCTTACCCGATACGATAAGGACACCACGCTCAAAGCTTCTGAACTAAAAATGGTCCCGTTTTGGATCCAAATATATGACATCCCACTTCGTTTCAGGCACAAGGCGATTGCAGAACAAATCTGCCAGCCTCTAGGGGCGATCCTCACCGCCAATGATGCTGGACATCTCACAGCCCCTTTGCAGAGGAAGACTCATTACTCTGGAAAATGGTAAGAAACAATGGGTCTCTTTCAAATATGAGAGGCTCCCCAACCTATGCTACTGGTGTGGCTGCCTCACGCACGGCGACAGAGACTGTGCAACATGGCTTGAGAGCGAGGGAACTCTTAACTCCGACGAGCAACAATTCGGTGCTTGGCTCAGAGCTCCCCCCTTTAACTCAGTAAGGAAGAAAGTGGTCTCTGTCCCGGGTTTCTTTGCGAAGAAGAAGGTGTCCAACCCTGCCTCCCCGGGCACTGAACCACCCCCCTTCATTCAAGCGACGGTGCACACGGCCACAGTGGAACCCTTCTCTCCTCCCCCGAGAGCATTAAATGGAAATCCCGTGATTCAAGGAGTAGACTCTGACAGAGTATCAACCCCCACTCACCATGTGGGTTTTCAAAATTCTGAGGAGATCTTAGCGTCGGTTCCCCCGAAATTGGCTGACTTTGAGAAGACACTTCGTGAACTGGACAGAGACATCCACGGATTTGAAAAGGACACTGTTGGGGAGAGTGCTTCAAATGTTATTCTTCCCGCCACGGCCCATGTCCATTCGGCCCAGTCATCCTTATCTCCTAGCCCAAATGCACGAAACCCTTCAGTGCAACGGGCCGAGCCCATCCCACTAAATGATCGAACGAATATGGCTGTGGATCAAAGTGAACGCATAGCCCAGCCCGAAGGGAAATGGTTAAGGATCCAACGGCCCAGGAACTCAAGTGATACTTCGGTCTCTGATGTGGTCTTAGGTAAGCAATCCCCACTCAGGTCATTTGATTCTCCTATCCCTTCCAAACGCAGAGCCCTCAACGGCGCTGCCCTAGAAGAAAATGTTCCACCATCGACGGAGGCTGCTCTTCAGCCCCGCCGGGGACGATGAGTTGGCTGTGCTGGAACGTGCGTGGGCTTGGGAACCTGCGCACACTCCGAGAGCTCGAGGTGGTGACTCGGGCACAAGATCCCGCTGCCATGTTCCTTGCCGAAACGTGGGCAGAAGATGCTAGGCTCCGTCGATTGTGTGTTGATCTGAAGTTTGATCACTGCTGGGTTGGTCCAAGCGCAGGGAAAACAGGGTGTCTGGTTTTGCTTTGGAAGAGCTCTGTTTCGATTGATGTGATAGCGTCTTCTCCGAACCACATCGACGCTATTGTTGGAGTGAATTCGGGTGAGCAATGGAGGTTCACGGGGATCTATGGCTTCGCCGAGTCTGCTAGGAAACAGGAAACTTGGTCGCTGCTGAGAGGCCTTCATCGCCGTTCCTCTCTGCCTTGGATGTGCGCCGGTGACTTCAACGAGCTTCTCTGGTCCCATGAAAAGCTCGGTCTAGCTCCCAGACAGGAATGTAAGATGAAAGAATTTCGTGATGTTTTAGACGAGTGTGGGCTCATGGACCTTGGCTATGTTGGGGAGAAATTCACTTGGTGCGGTAAAAGAGCTGGTGGATTAGTTTTGGAAAGGCTGGACAGGGCGGTTGCATCCAACAGATGGTTCTCTCGCTTCCCGGGTTCCAAGGTCCAGCACCTCCGCACTCATTCCTCCGACCACAAAGCTATTCTTGTCAAACCGGATGGTATTCTCCCTAAACCAAACCGTCCCTTCAAGTTTGAGCAAATGTGGCTAAAGGAGGGTGGCTGTGGTGACACGGTGGTGCGGTCGTGGGGCACTACCTCCAATAGTGCAAATATGCTCCAGATTGCTGGGAAAATTCATTTATGTGGGGAGAAGCTCACTGCTTGGAGTCAGCAGTCTTTTGGCAGTGTTAAACACCAAGTGGAAAAGAAAAGCAAGCTCCTCTCCAAAGCAGA
The DNA here is from genome assembly GCF_001633185.2 of Quercus lobata. Taxonomy (NCBI): domain Eukaryota; kingdom Viridiplantae; phylum Streptophyta; class Magnoliopsida; order Fagales; family Fagaceae; genus Quercus; species Quercus lobata. Next base: position 3,856,852 of record NC_044905.1, on the reverse strand, counting down.
ATGCGATGCGGCGTGTGGGAAAATTGGCTATGAACAAGTCAAGCTGCTTAGAACCGAGCTTAATGATCTCCTGGACAAGGAAAGTCAGATGTGGCAGCAAAGGTCCAGAGCTCTCTTCCTCAAATGTGGAGACCGGAACACAAATTATTTTCACAGTAAGGCCTCTCACAGATTCCGTAGAAATAGAATTTCTGGTTTGAGAGACTCATCCAATTTGTGGTGCACTGAGGATAGTATGATTAAAAAGATTGCTTGTGACTACTACCAATCCCTATTCACATCATCTCAGTCTTTGGATTTTTCAGGGGTCTTGGATACTGTTAAACCTTCGGTTTCTGTGGAGATGAATGCCCTGCTTCTTAGGCCTTTCCTCAGAGTAGAGGTGGAGGTGGCTATCAAGCAAATGAAACCTATCTCTGCCCCGGGTCCTGACGGTATGCCTCTCCTGTTCTATCAAACTTTCTGGTCTTTAATTGATGAGGATATTTGCTCTGCTGTGTTAGATTGCCTTAATAACTGTAAAATTCCTTTAGAGATTAACAGTACCAATATCACCCTGATCCCTAAGGTTAAATCCCCTGAGTTTATCACTGACTTTAGGCCGATTAGCCTTTGTAATGTGGTATACAAAATAGTCTCTAAGGTCCTTGCCAATAGATTTCGTGATGTACTCCCCTTGATAATTTCTGAAAACCAGAGCGCCTTTCAGGCGGGTAGGGTCATCACTGACAACATCCTAATGGCCTTTGAAACCCTTCATTTCATGAAACATCATCAGTATGGTAAATCCGGCTTCATGGCCCTTAAACTGGACATGAGTAAGGCCTATGACCGGGTTGAATGGGCTTACTTAGAAGCGATTATGAAGAAAATGGGGTTTGACGTAAAATGGGTTAACCTTATAATGGAGTGCATCACAACTGTTAGTTATTCCATCCTCATCAATGGTGAACCCTCCCCAATCATCCAGCCGTCTCGGGGCATTAGGCAGGGTGACCCACTGTCGCCCTATTTATTCCTCATATGCTCTGAGGGTCTTCACAGCCTTCTGCAGCAGGCAGCCGAGTCCAAACAGATCCGGGGTGTGTCTATTTGTAGGAAGGGCCCCCGTTTGACCCACTTATTTTTTGCCGATGATAGTGTGATCTTTTGTAGAGCCTCCCTTGTGGAATGCCATAGACTTCAAGGACTGTTGGAGTGCTATGAAAAGGCTTCGAGGCAGCAACTGAATCGTAGTAATACGGGCCTTTTTTTCAGCAAATCCACCCCCCTCCTCATAGCAGATCAAATCAAAGATGCGTTGGGTGTTCAGGAAATCAAGCAATTCGAAAAATACCTTGGGCTTCCTTCCCTAGTTGGTAGGAACAAGAAAGCGAGTTTACTTTACATTAAAGAAAGAGTCGAGGCTAAGCTCCAAGGCTGGAAAGAACAGCTTCTATCCCAAGCGGGCCGTGAAATTCTCCTCAAAGCTGTGATCCAGGCAATCCCCACTTTTGCCATGAGCTGCTTCAAGCTCCCAGCCAATCTTTGCAATGACATTGAGATGCTAATTAGGAAATTTTGGTGGGGCCAAAGAGGTAATCAAAGGAAGATTCATTGGACCAAATGGAGCTCCTTGTGCCTTCCAAAAAGCCGGGGGGGTATGGGTTTTAAAGAGCTTCAACGGTTCAACATTGCCATGCTAGCAAAGCAAGTTTGGCGGCTGCTTGATAATAAAACATCTCTCTTCCATAGATTTTTTTAAGGCGAAATTCTTCCCTAACGGGTCCATTCTTGATGCAAAAGAAGGCAATGGCTCTTTCGCATGGAAGAGTATTTTGAAGGGTAGAGATGTGAACATGAAAGGGGTTCAATGGAGAGTGGGTTCGGGGTCCTTGATTCGGATTTACCATGATAATTGGCTGCCTGACCCCTATAGCAAAAGGGTGGTGTCTCCTAGGGACTTCCTTGGCGGCGATGCAACGGTATCGGTACTAATTGATAGTGACCTCCGCTGTTGGATGGAGGAAACAATTCGTAACATTTTCTTGCCCCATGAAGCTGCTCTAATCCTATCTATTCCTCTCAGCCTTAGACCGAGTGTGGATAGGTTGTTTTGGCCGCATAACCCAGATGGTTCTTACTCTGTCAGATCTGGTTACAGGTGGCTCATGGAGGAAGCCCTAAATGGTGAGCCTTCCTCATCGGATTTGTCAAGTACCAGAAGCATTTGGAAGGGTGTGTGGAGCCTACACGTCCCCAATAGGGTCAAAACGCTGCTTTGGAGGGCTGGTTCCGATGCGCTGCCTTCCAAGTCTAATCTTTTGAGAAGGAAAGTTATCACAGATGATCTTTGCTCGGGCTGCAAGCTTAAGAGTGAGAATATTTTTCACGCTCTTTGGTCCTGCTCTGCTCTGGCCCCTGTTTGGTCTTCCAAGTTCACCTGGCTCATGAATTTAACCAAAGGCTTTTCTTCATTGCTGGAAGTATTCCAATGCTGCCAGTCCCATTGTGACTACTTTGATCTTTTTGCCATGGTCCTGTCCCAGCTCTGGATGCATAGAAACAAGATGCGGGCTGGTGAGTGCGTGGCTCCCTTGGCAAAAATTATAGGCTTGGCTACAGACTGCTTATTGGAGTTCCAATCTGCCCAACCTTCCTCTCATCCTCCACCAAAACCGGCTTCAGGTTCCAGGTGGTCTCCTCCGGAGTCGGGTTGGGTGAAAATCAACTTCGATGGAGCTACTTTTAGTGATAGGAACTTGGCTGGTTTGGCTGGTGTCATTCGCGACGACAGAGGTCTTGTCATGGCTGCTTGTACACAAACTATTCCATTGCCTACATCAGTAGAGATGGTGGAAGTGTTAGCAGCTCGTACTGCACTGGTCTTGGCTCAAGATCTAAATCTGAATCGGGTGCAACTTGAAGGCGATTCGGAAATAATTATCAACGCTCTTTCCTCAGGTGGCAGGGACTCTTCAAGCTTCGGTCACATTTTGGAAGACATTAAGGTTCTTTCCTTGGCTTTCCAGTCCCTCACATTTAGTCATACTCGTAGGATAGGGAACAAGCTGGCCCACTGTTTAGCCAGATCAGCATGTAACTTCTCCCCATTCCAAGTTTGGATGGAGGAAATCCCAATTGGGTGTGAATCGGTGTACTATTCTGAATTTCCTTAATGTTATTGACTCTTCCCCCTCTTCATGGGGTGGTTTCTCAAAAAAAAAAAAAAAAAAAAGTTAAGAATCAAAGCAACACAAAGCAAAGAGGGAGTACTAGGAATATTAGACCGTGTGATGTATTAAGCACATGAAAATGCTTATTAATTACTAATTTTATGGGATGATGAATGTGATTGGTACACATATTATATTATAAGTATTATATAAGACTTATGTAGTACTATTTATATTGTAAAATTTGTATTTTCTGTAGCATCACACTCAACTAATTAAATAAGCTATATATTACTTTGCTTTGAGGTGTGGATATTTTAATGTGTGAATTTGGGATTATGGTTAATTGCTCTCAGTCAGTCTTCTTAGGTGTTGATGTATAAGGTGTGGTTTCTTTTCTTTAATCAAAACCATTCAGGAAAAAAAGAAAAATGATAAAAAGAAGGCTTCCCAAACTAAAATTGTGTGACCTGCAACTGAGAATAACATAAATTGCTTTATTTTCAATTTCTTCTTCTTGATCTTTATCATTATTCTCGAGCTACATAGCTAGCTATCATATTTATCTATCTTCTGCAAGTCTCACTCATTTTTTGGCGTTGTCTTTTCCAGTGCCCAAAATGGCATCCATAGCGGACCTTATAGTACTTGCCACTGAAGCAACTGCACTAGCCAATTTGCCACCTCCGACACTGGAATCACGCTTATTATCACGAGTCAAATGAACCACTTGCACCGCCTCTTTAGCAGGTTCTCTGTCTTCTCCAGGATGTGACTGATAATCTACTGTCTCCACCACCTTGGTTTCTCTTGCACCTTGTTCGTTAACCTCTTCATTTCCCTACCCAAAAAAAAAAAATACAAATAGAACACAAAAATGAAAGATTCTTAAACAATCATCCATGTAATACACAGTCACTAAAAGGGTATTGAATTATTGAAGATAAAGATAGTTTGAATTCTATACTTTTGACATGTTCATCTTGGAGGACCTCAAAGAATATCCAATGGATATTCAATTTAACCCCGGAATCTTTTTGCAAATTAAACCCCAGTAGAGAATTTGTGTTAGATCCGTGGCCCAAAAAGGTATGGACTTTTATCATTTTATGTGGCTCACATAGCTAGGATTAATGGACACGTTTTGTACAAGGTGGCAACCCGTAGTTGCATCATGGCAAAGAGTGCACAGAGGGTGTGACACGCAGTAGTAAACAACCGCACATATTTATGGTGTCTTTTATGGGTTAGAGACAGCTCTACTTTATGTCTTTACCGTGGTTACTGTGTTGGTCATGGTCCAAGAGGTTTTTCATTTGGGACCATAGCTTTTAAGATAAAAAAAGGTTTCTATGGCTGGCCCATAACAAGGAATAGTTTCAATAGGATACCATGGAAGAAAAGTAAAGACAATCTCACTTTCGTTCACCCAGTCCACATTTTGACAGAAAGGGATGTTAGTGGATTGGCCGGGTTTTGTGAATTTTTCCAACCCGAATTGACGCTAATTAATAATGAGGGCTAGTGGGATCAACTAGAGCTTTAGTGCGTTTGTATTAGTGCGTTTGTATAAGCCACAGAACGAGGTTTTGAGTTTAAGCGTTTGTAGAAAAGTTATAAAGAGTGACAGTTGCAAAACAGAATTTTGAATTATTTATTTATTTATTATTTTTTTTACAAAATAGAATTTCTACTCTAATCTAATCTAAGTGTATATGTGAGTGAAACTTTCTCCTAGAGACTTGAATCCCGACTTTTGCCCCCCACACCCCACAAGTATTTATACTTGTGAAGTGACCACCACACCAAGGATGCGCAGTGGTAGAATTTTGAATTTTAAAAACACTCTTTTTAAGCTTTGAAAATCCTTAACTAAATGGACCTTTTTAATTTTTATACATTTTTGTTTTTTAAAATACTAAGTATTTTAACATACATACAAGAGAAGAGAGAAGAAAGTCTTAAAACCCAACCCTATTATATATTTAAATTACTGAAATTCATCTATTATTATTTTTCTTTACTCAAAATCTAAGATTTCTATAGTAAAAATAGGTGTATTTCTCTCTCTTTTAAAATAACTAGTAAGTTTTCCGTGTGATACATGGATAATGTTGTAATATTTTACGTAAGATAGTTTGAAATATGTTGTATATATATTATAACATAATTGTTATAGAACTTTATTAATAATAAGTTCATTATAAAAAGCAATAATTATAAATTGTATACACATATCCATTATAATTATTCAATTGAAAAAAAAAAAAAAAAAAAACTTTGGAGGAATATTATAGAATAAAAGTTGATATAGAATGTGTCTTTCTCACTCTCCTTAATTCTAAAACAAAAATACACATCCCAAACACCCACAGTCAATCACATCATTTACAAAATCTACAAATCCACAACGTCCAACATTAACATAAAAATCGTAATTGTTGTTGCCACTCAATATAAAATGCAAGCTCCCCTTCCTTGGTTCTAGCCAACTTATACGGGTTAAGATTAGATGAAATAATAATATTAGAGCTAGGTAGGTGTCGATGAAAGATTGAAGGTAAATGGCATTGTTTTTGGTCTGTGTGTATTTGATATTGGATGACATTAAGGGCTATGTGTAGGTATATATATATATATATATATATATATATATAAAGGGATAGGAGTGCAAGAGGTGAAAATAGTGAATTAAAATGTAAAGAGTTTTGTGTGTATGTGTGAGGGATAAAAGTCTTGAAACATTGAACCAAAGGATAAAAAGAATATTTATTTATTTTAATTAAAAAAGTCTTGAAACATTGAACCAAATGAAGTAAAAAATCAATATTTAATTTTTTCTTATCTCTGATGTGACACTTGACAATATTTCAATTATCTTTGTATAGAATATGCCACTTGGCAGAACCTAATGCACTCCCATATGATGTTTCTGCTTTTATATATATATATTGATTGATTGATGATAGGAGTATTTAATTTAGTGCAAAAATGTGCATAAATACTTCAAGTTTTTTTTAAAATAATATCATAAATGTTTAATTTTAGGTTAGTCCAAAATGACTCCTGATAAGTGATAAGATAAACATATGAGTTTGAGACAAATTTAAATATTTAAAATATAAGTTGGATATTTTTGGGATAAAGTTGTTAGTATTTAATAGGGTTTGGTGAGAGTAAATATTAGGTAAAATTCATCATGTGTAGTACATTAAATTTTCAATTAAATTCAAACACATAGTTGCATTGAATCTAATTGTTCTTAAAAAAAAAAAAAATACTATTTATGTTCTATTGGTCAATGTAACCATGTGTTTCAATTCAGTGGCATAGCCAAAAAAAATTATCATGGGGGCCAAGGTAAATGTATCATTGTTTTCAAGTATTCTTAACTCTCTCAAAAAGCATATGACTTTATTTTTAGAAAGAAAAAAAAAATATATATTTTGCTAAAGAGATTTAAGTATATATTTTTTATAAACCTATGCTTTAAATGCTTCTATAATTAATGACTTATAAATGACAAAAAAGTCAGTATTAAAAAGAAAATAAAGGAGACAGTCATATAACAATAAATTAAAAAGTATTTATACTTTTCTTTTTAAAGGAAGGAATGCTATTACCTAAAATTTATTCAAATTTTAAGGCCTTGTTTGGTACATGTGTTTGAACATATGTTTTTAGTTTTCAAATAACATTACACGTATTTTTACACACTTTTTCACACATATATATTTCTAAAAAAATTAAAAATTATTTTTTAAATACACATACCAAACGGGCCCTAAAATTTTTCACACCGAAAAATCCAATGCACTGCACTTAAAAGAACTGTTAGAACGTGGAAAATCCAACGCTCTATTGGGTCCCATTGCCATAGGCCCATAGCAATTGACAGAATTATCTGAAAGTTTGTAGCCGACCAAAGCTAGGCTCAACTAGGCCCACGATCACGAGTTTGAACTATGTTTTAACTCGTGCGGTATAGGATCACGGGGCCACAACTTAATAATAGCATAATGGAATTCCATTGAAGAACCTTGGCAGACTCGACTAGAACTCACATGGATTGTCTTGATGAGGAACACCTCGACAGTACTAGATGTCAGTTGGAGTATCAAGAATTATGGGATTAGGTAAACACTGCCAATTCTACACAGGCATTTTTTTTTTTTTTTTACCCTCTCATTTTAACACTTGTTTAATCATGTTCCCAGTTGATTAACTCGAAGAAGAATGTGGAATGAAGCTAAGGTTTAGGAAAGGGAATGAATTTTTATAGGGAAATTGTAGGGGGGGTTTAGTTGATTTGAAGAATGAGAATTTAGAAGAGCCTAGAGAGAGAGAGAGAGAGAATTAGAAAATTTGCATAAACTTTCACAGTGAGGCACGAGTCACAACCTCACTCTTAACTTATAAGGGGAGGAGGTGTGATGTCAATTGATTAATTAGAATTCATTGGTTACTATTTGTACTATAATTTTTCAAAGCTAACATTAAAAAAAAAGAAAAAAAAAAGAAAAAAAAAAAGAAGAAGAAGTGAAAAATGAAAAAAGAAGCAGCTAAATATGGGCTCTTTAACCAACTAAGAAATAAACATTTCTTGGTTAAACTTGCTCTAGTTTCATGATCCTAGCCTCCATGGTATGATGTTGGGCTGGTCTCAATGAGTCTTGGGCTGGGTTGCAACATTGGGCTTGTTAGTTATTAAAGAATGTGGAGCAAAAAAGGAGAGAAAGAAAACCATGTCTACTACTAGAATACATTGAAATCCTCCTTCAAATTCTAGTCATCCAGTAGTAAGTTCATAGGGAAGGTAAAGGCAAATAAATCATCTAGTACTTAGGTAGACTACAGACAAATAATGCTGTTCCAGCACTACTTACTCTTGTGTAGGCACACAACTCCTACAAAAGTAGTTATAAGACTCATAACACCAATGTGGTAGATGGAACTAACTAAACTGAAGGCTTTACTTATATATTAACATTTCTTATATTCATTGAGCTTTACAACAACACCAGAGGCACGCATGAGACTAAACTATAAATAAATAAAAAATGGTACAAAACCCAATTTATCTTAAAGAGAACCTGTCCATCTGTCTTCATAATTGGGCATCAGACTTAACTCCCAAGACTATGGTGATATTGGCTTACATTACAATTTCAGGAGAACAATCTCTTCAATGGCTGGAATACCCCCAATTTTCTTTAGAGCTACCCCGCTGGGCTCTTCATCCACACCAATAGTCATGACTGCTTGTTTTCCTGGGGCAGTCCTTCCAACACTCATGAAGCTCACATTTACATTCTCCTCAGCCAAGATTCTCCCCACCTTTCCAATTATACCTGGTTGATCAACCTGCCTGCACAGAATAAGACTGCCTTCCAGGCTCACATCCACCGGAAATGATCCAACCTTTGTCAAATGGGGTTTCCCGTCCTTCACTCTTCCGTCAATTTTAATATCACCAGAATCTGCAATTGCACTTGCGAATTTTGATTCTACATTGGCAATATGAACCTGGATGAACTCGAGTGGATTCTCAGGTGAGCCATCCAGCAGAATTAATTCTTCTGTTATCTTCAGTCCTCTTTGTTTGGCAATGAAGTCAGCATTGACTAAGTTCACAAAAACACTTGAAATAGGCTCAATTAGACCCTTGGTAACAGTAGCACGGAGCAACCGAGTGTCTAGATCATCTGGAACTCTGGCAGAAGCATATGTAACCTTCACTGATTTCACACCACTACCGCCTGCAACCAGTTGCACGGCTAGCCTTCCAAGTTTTTCTGTCAGCGCAACATATGGTGCAAGGGCTGATAAAACCTGATCAGAAAAGAGAAGTGTTTTTTTGTTCACCAAATGCAGAAAAACATGTGAGAGCATGTCTTCATGTATTATATAAGCACAACAGAGAGCTCACAGCCCATCAAATAATTGAGTCTACCTAGAATTTCATTGTTGAATTATGGGGAAAAGAAAAACCAAGTAATTGGAGGAATATTAATTCATGACTATCAAATGGGTAAAAAGTATGATTTCCAATTATATTGTTCTAAATTTTAAATGTGAAAGCCCCTAGAACAAATGTCTTCACCATATATACAGAATACATCCAATGTATCTCTCAACAAGGTCAGAAATTTTGTCTTAGAATGACATGTACATAATAATTTCATGAGAACTCTCCAGTTGGAGACAAGTCTTTTGTGATGGGATTAATAGAAGACACTAACAGTCTACCAAGAAAAAATTCATAGTCAATTATCAACCATAATTTAAGAAAATGAAATCTAGTGAAAGAAATTCAGTTTTAATACCTCAGCAGGAACCATGGGAGCATTCACAGCAGTTGCAGCAAGTTCCCCTTTCAATGCTCCAACAACAGCTTCAGCTATTTCAATGGCCACACCTTCCTGATTACAAGAACCCAGCATGGTAGAACTAGATAATTATGAAGGAAAAGAAGTTTATAAAGTAAAAGGAGTGTTCAGAGTAGATGATCAATTACACCTGAGCCTCTGTAGTGCTGGCACCAAGATGAGGAGTTAAAGTTAAACTTTCATGCTGGACCAACTTACTGTCATTTGGTGGAGGCTCTTCTATGAAAACATCTAGTGCTGCCTGCAGAAACAGATACAACAATTGATTAACTCATCTACGTGTGGTTGTGTAACGGATACAACAACAACAACAACAACAACAGCGGCCGCAACCAAGCCTTAGTCCCAAAATTTTACATACTCAATAGAAAAATCAAAGTCGGCCACATATATTCCTCTCTATGTGGTTGTATAAATAGATATAAAACAAAAAAAATACATTTGACAGCAAAATAAATACCTGAGCAACAATACCAGAATCCAGGGCTCTGAGAAGAGCCTCCTCATCAATTACACCACCACGAGCAACATTGACAATTCGAACTCCCCTTTTCATCTTAGAGAAAGTATCATCATTGAACATCTGTGAGGTCGCAGAAGTAAGAGGCATGTGCATGGAGATAAAATCTGCACTTGATAAGGCTTCATCAAAGGTCACCAACTCTACACCAATTGCCTGGGCACGGTCTGCTAAGGCGTATGGATCATGTGCAATCACATGCATTCCAAGTCCCTTGGCACGCCGAGCAACTTCTGATCCTACCTTTCCGAACCCCATTACAGCCAGAGTTTTCCCCACCAGTGACACCCCAACATATTTATTTCTCTGCCACTTCCCTAGACACACCAAATCACATTACCAAATAAGAATTCCAGCATTTTATAAACAACATGAAGTGATTAAACCAAGGATAAGAGACTTAGTTGAGTTCAGAACACGTTATTGTTAGATTTATAGTCTAGATTACATACATATTCTGAACCATACTGTCTTCAACTAAATATTTTTTTTATTTAACTATGATCACAAGATTGGTCATAACCACCAATTCTACATATTTTATAATTTCATCTATACAGCTTGTTCAAGTAATTATGAAGAAAAAAGACTTTGTAATGCAGATTTCTGCTAAAAATAATCATATCCTCACACAATTCTCTTTAAACTAATCAATATTTATTTTTATCCCTTTTTAAACATTCAAAATTTAATGGGTGGGAATAGGTTCTAACTTCTAATTAGCTCATTCTAAGTGTCGCCTATACCAAAAAGGAACCTTTTGTTACCATGGGGTAATGGTAAAGAGCATCTATCATAAATGGACATGATAGGTTCAAGTCATATATGGATATATAAAACTAATATCTCCTAGTGAATTGACTCTATATCTTAACAGCAATACTAGCTTCAACTAAACAACAAAAACCGTTTTCAAAATTTCAATACAGTCCACCGAAAAGCCAAATTAAATTAGTTAACACAAAGCACACAAACCGCTCGAGGAAATGACTAAATGAGAATTTTTTTTTGCAAGAACTCCAAATAAAGAATCAACACAGCACAAACCGGCTTTGAGTGAAGCACTGGCTTGAGCAATATTACGAGACATGGCAGTAAGCAAAGCAATCCCATGCTCAGCAGCCGCAATGGTATTAGCCGTGGGAGCATTAATAACAAGACAACCATGTTCAGTAGCAGCCGAGACATCAACATTATCGATTCCAACACCCGCACGACCCACTACCTGTTGAGATGTTCATATGAAAGTAGTGTGGTTAGTTATGTGACGAAGTCATATATTGGATAGTAATAACAAGAGTTAATGGTTAATATAACATTATCAGAGCGAAACCCCTTAAATACTCAATTGGAGTTTGTACAACCTTGAGTCGCCCTCCAGAGAACTCAAACACCTCGCGTGTGACCTTTGTGCCACTGCGAACAATCAAGGCGTCACAAAGAGAGATCTTGGTGCATAGCTCTTCGGGGCTGAGGTTGTAAGAGCAGTCAACGTTGGCAAAACTCTTTAAAAGATCAATACCCGCCTCGCCTAGCTTCTCGGCGACGAGGATAGTGGGCTTGGAGTTCAGGAGGGACACTGTAATGAAGGATTTGGGCTTTCTGGGAGGAGAGGAAAAGGTGAAGGAAGAGGGAAGAGAGATTTTCCATGAGAGAAAGGAAGATGATAGTGGTGTTGTTGTGGTAGTGATGTTGTTTTGAGGTTTTGTGAAATTGAGGTGGAACGAGGTTGTAACTGCCATTTTAGTTAGCTGTATCTGTGTTCTGTACTTCCGTTTCTATTTTCGTTTCTGACTGGATATTTTGGGATTTAGATTACGAGTTGTTTGGAGACACGTTGACTCTTGTTTTCAAACCTGGCAGCTCGTGTGGGATTTAAAAAAAAAAAAAAAAAAAAGAAGAAGAAGAAGAAGAAGAAGAAGAAGAAGAAGAAGAAGAGTTTCAATCTATGACATCTACTTCTTATGATAATTCTTTAATATTAAATTAAGACATTAATCAGTTTTTGGTGTACACGGAGATTGAATTCCAAATATCTTATTCAACTATTAGAGATTTTCTTAGTCGAGTTAACTGGAACCCACAACTCGTGAGACCTATATGGTGGTTTCAACCCAATAATTTTGTGAAAAATTAAAAATAAAGGAAAAACTAGTTAATGGATATCCTAAAAATATTGATTTAGAAAATATTTTAAATTTTTTTAGATAAAAAAAAGTAATTAATTTTTTAACGTTTTTTATACGGAAAATGTTAGAGGTATAAATTTTTTTACAAAATTTTTTGCAAAAGGCTGATATTGTAAATAATTATTGGTAAATAAAAAAAGTGATTTTATTGGTGGGCCTAGATGAGAACCAGTAAGAAGTTGGCTACAACAACAGTTTATAAAAATGTTATAAAATAGTTTATAACTGTAATATTACTCTTTTTATATTTCCCATGAAAATAGTGTCAAAATTTGCCTAAAATGATTTAGAAGTATTAACAATTGTCCAAAAAGTATCTGTTCACAAGACCCTCAATCAAAATATATAAATATATTTTTTAATTAAGAAAAAAAAATTGAGACGAAAACTAATTGTTTATAGAACAAAATTTAGTTACAAAATTGATTGTGGTTTAAGGCTACAACTTTACTCAATATCATTAAAATTACTACAACCCCGTTTGGATACCGTTTTGCTCCTCACGTCTGGCATTTTTGCCTTTTTTTCTTCTTTTTTTTTTTACCAGCGTCTCTTGTACTATTCATGGAACATGAATAGTGCATTAAGGCAAATATACAGTAATTCAGCCGTGAATAGTAACGAGGAAGTTATTATTTTTTATTATTTTTAGAAATAAGTTTTCAGTAAAATAAGCAGTATCCAAACACACACCACATATCTTGAAAATCTAATCATTGGATTGCATGTTATTTACACTCTTAATACACATGTCAAATTTTGTGCTAATTGAATATTATTTACTCTATAATAATCTATAAGATTATATTTTATGAATAATTTTAAATTATAAAAATTTGCAATTTGAACAATTTATTGATGACATAGTTACTAATCTTTAATTTTCTAAAAAATTTACAACCATGGAAGATATAAAAAGAAAATGTAATCCAATGGTGGATTTATCAAAATTTACATCCAATAAAAAGATATTGAGTAAGATTGTAGTCTCAACTTACAATTAATTTTGTAACTAAACTTTGTTCTTACTTATATTAAGAAAATTATCCAATCAACTTGAAATACACGGATGAATTGTGGTGGGACATCCTAGGAGAATATTATCCTAATAGCAACATGATAAATAACTTACTTTTATTTATTTTTGTTATGAGATTAAAGTTCACATATTAATTTGTAAAATTTATATAATAAAACATGTAACATTCTAAATAGAGGTTCTAAAAAATTCGTTTGCTTTTCATTAATGCTATGCTTATGCCAATAGCGGAAATAAAAATACAAGTAAAGGAATATTTCTTCTTCTTCTTCTTCTTCTTCCATTTTTTTTTTTTTTTTGGTAATAGCTTTTTTTCTCAACCTTTGCTCATGGGTTTAGACCTACATTGCTGGAACATTTGCACCTTGTTTTTGCTTTGTGTTGGACACAATTCCACACGCACAAGCACAATATCTAACACAAGAGAACTATGTGATAAAATTAGGACGAGTTGTAATATAGATAAGGCCCAAGTTCAAATTAAGTCTCATATATTAAGAAGTTTACAATGGTTTATAAAGAGCTCGTTCCAATCCAATGTAGGGTTGTACATAAGAATCAAAGTGCTTAACACATCCACACCAACACAAAAAACTTGCATTTGTTCGAAAACAAGGCACATATCAGGGAACTAGAATTTCTTCTTGAAAGGGCCAAAGTTAACTAAGTTATATTTAAAAACGAGATGCGAAACAAACACTCAATTTGTCCCGGGCCACGATTGCTTATTTGTCTGGTGCCAATTAGAATAGAAAAAAGAAAAAAAGAAAAAAAATACTGATGGCAGGTGATAGATCGAGGCATTAATACTTTGTTTTCGTTTACTGAATTCTTTTCAATGAAGAGTTGTAAAATAAACATAAATTCAAAGCTAAGCATGTAAACTGAACAGATATAAAGGTTTCTGGGAAAGCCCCTATTTTGTTTGGATGGCATTATGGCCACTCTTTAGCAACGAAGAACCAGCATGTTTAGAGGGTATCTGAATTACTTATAATCAAACCAAAGCAAGCATTCATGGACATCATAAAAATAGAAGATTTGTTAATTATATTAATAATAATAGAAGAATACATCCATGTTGTTCATTGTGAGATACATTTTGGTCATTTGGTCATATATACGACTAATGACTAAAAGAAGATAGGAAGGTATCAGCCAACTTCTGACCCAATAGAACCTGAGACGCAGTATCCAAGTGCAGATTGTCTTTGTTAAGGTGGGATCCCTTAGCATCAATGCACTTGACATTGTTCAGATTTATGCTCAGCTGAGCTTCTCTTACAGTTTCCATTAAGGGGCCTTCTGCTGATGCAATCGCAACCTGCACACAGAAATACCAGGCACAAACAGACACTTTTCTTAAGAATTTTTCTAAACATTATTTAGTACTATTAAAGTAGCCATAAAAGAAAATTAACTAACAATGAGTATAAAGGAAACAAAAAAAATTTAAACTTGTTTCACAATTGCTAATATATCTTGTGAATGGGACATTATAGTAATGAATTTATATAAAAGTGATGTTACTCTATTAATAATTTATCATCTTTACTAGTATGTTGTGAAAAAAGTTATGGAATAAGGTTATGAAAAAAATTGTATCCCTAACATTGCTTTTGACGAATAATATTGGTTTTTTATTTCTCTTATGTGTCACTTTAAAATTGCAGAAACAAAGATTTTGTCCAATAAGTAAATATTTTTCATCACATGACTCAAAGGTCTACTCATAACAAAGTAAATCGTAACTTGCAAACAAAACACAATAGACCCTTCTAAAATGACTCTTGAGAACAAAACATTTGAATAAAATACTACCTAGAGGTGTATTTCAAATGAATTCCTTTTATGGTTTATATTAAATATTAATAAGCAATATATCAAACGTTACATGACGAAAATTACATTATTAGATATAAAAAATAAAAATATGAATCATGAAATTGTGAGAGTTCTTGTTCCCGAACTACGAAACACAACTAATTAATTGAATGCGTAATAAGAACTTTCGAACCTGAGTTGAAGTAAGAGGAATGAAAAACAAAACATTCTGAATTTTCAAAAGAATATAGTGTGTCTGAATATTGAATTAAGCTAAATTCAATTAAAGAAAAACCATACCATGATTATGGGGAGGTCAGGAGCGTTCAGATCACGTCGAAAATCTTGGAACAATTTCTCCAATCTGCTCTTGTATGACTCTGCATCCGCTTTCTCATTTGTATCGCTCTCACCTTGATACCAAATAAGTGCTTGAATTTTCCCTCCACTTTGCAACGAGGCCTTTGCCCTATCCACTAACCTTGTGTACAATTTAGTCCCCAAAGCCCATTGCTTGATCTTAGTTGCTCCTTTTGCACAAGGAACCAGACCAATCACCCCAAAGCTAGGGTCCTTGGCCAAGATTGCATTAGCAAAAGGCAATCCAGGTCCAATGCCTACAGTCTTACCATAGTCAATTCCCGCATGAAGGGGCTCATGAGCTTGCACCCAACTCTTGTCTAAAGCTAGTTGGAGAATGTTTGGATTGGGATTGCTTTCATAAGGGATTTTACCATCCCATTTCGGCGTGTTTAGACCTCCACGTCCAGCCATGTTGCTTTGCCCCGCTAAGATAAATATGTTCTTAGGTTTAACTTCTTCGGGGCAAACAGACCCGGCAAGAGCGACGAAGAAGAAGAAGAGAAGCATCCCTTTGCTCATCCTGGAGGCAAAGTGTTGCAATGGGGAAATATCCTTTGGATTCTATTTCTCTTGGGATGTCTCTTGAGCCATGTTGCAAGCAAGATAGTTTCTATTTATATGGCACCAAATTTGTTTTTAGTTGCAATTTACAGACTAGAGAATTTGTTTTGAGCCAAACCTCTCTAACCATCTAAACAAACTACTTTTCAATCAGGCATTTTAAATGTCCCTTCCCTTTATTTCTGGGTAATAAAACATGTTTAAAAAGGAAAATACTAATTAAAGCCACTGTGTCAATGTATTACTAAGATAAATATGATTGGTGACACATTAATTATTAAATTTATTTAATAAAAAATATAATTTTTTTTTTCCATAACATCAATATTTTAAAGAACGAAAATACAGCTTAATTAGTATTCATTTTGAGGCTCATGTTGGAAACCAACAAACAAACTAGATAGCTATCAGTTGTCAATCAAGAATTTTGCACAAAATTTTCTGTTGAGGAGATAGCTATCAGTTATCAATCAAGAATTTTGCAAAAACTTTTCTGTTGATATCCTCCTCAACTATTATACAACAAAATAATTGTTATAAAGA
Source organism: Quercus lobata (assembly GCF_001633185.2). Taxonomy (NCBI): domain Eukaryota; kingdom Viridiplantae; phylum Streptophyta; class Magnoliopsida; order Fagales; family Fagaceae; genus Quercus; species Quercus lobata. The sequence goes on along the minus strand of NC_044905.1, from coordinate 3,840,269 downwards.
AGAGGTTAAGAATACTAAGATCTTCATGCTTGCCTGTTAAAATGACTTATTTGTATTTACTATTTAGATGTGATTTATTGTAGCATTCTTTTCGAAACCTCAACTTTGTAACTAATGGAACAAACTAGTTTTCAATTAAGAATTTTGGTGGAATACAGCATATATTAACTAAAATACGAAATGTATGGTTTTGAAAAATGATCTATGAAGAAATTTGTAATTACTAATTACCTCTTGGTCACATTTCTGCCCATTCATCACATTTTTTTCCCAATTGTGCGTAGATGCATTTTATTGAAGAGACTCGTGACTTTGGGTATTAATATTTTATTTTTGGTAAGAAAATTAAAATACTATTATGATTAAAACTTAATTACCAAATGTTCTAAAAAAATCATAACGACTTTCATTAATTATTTTAATTGTCTATTATAAAATTTTGGTCTTGATAAAAAATTATAAAAAAAAAAAAAAAAAAACTTTTCTTACACTATGCACTTTGGTATGTAACTTAAAAATAATTTTTCTTTTCATCTTTACTATTTATTTTATAGTTAAATTTCAATTATATTATTAGAGTATCTTTTATGGTTTATATCATGTATAGTTATCATAACTGACCAGACTAAAAACCTGGTTCACTGGTTCATTGATTTAATCTATATATGATTCATTAGCTGAACTTGTAGATCCAATAATTAATTAATTAATTAATATTTTTTTATATATAGTTATAAAAATATTTAGAAGACAAAGAAGAAAAAAAAAAGAAAAAAAAAAAACGATTTGAACTTGAATACTATAGCTGAATGGATAGATTAGACTTGAGGGGAAAAAAGTGAACATTTTTTTTTAAAATTCTTTATTGACTTAAAAGCTCTTATAAAGACATGATAAATCCTTTAAAAAAATGTATTTCTTTCTATTATAATTAGTGTAACTACTGACTATCAAATTATTTTAAAAAAATGACTATAATTAATAATAATAAAATATTTTAAGGAAAAAAAAAAAAAACTAAAAAGTCTAGAGTCACTGAAAATTTCATATAAAAATAGCACTGTCCTTATTTCTCACCCTTGTGCATTTGACTGTTTTTTGATTACATAGTAAACATTTCAAAATTTTAACAACTTAATTTTTCTGTATATCTCAATCAAATGTGCTGGAAATTCCGGCAGTTTAATTTATAAGGGCCTTGAGAGCTTGGGTGTAAAAATAAGTTAATAAACTTTTATGGGCTTAGACTAAATAAGGCCCAATACTTCCTTCTACTTCTTCTTCTTTTTTGTATAGAGGCCCAATTCTTTCTTATGTTCGTAAGATGTTCAATAATAGTTGGATTCTAATATAGATATCCAGAAATCCTGTGATGGGGGTTGAGGCCGATCGAATGACCAATTTTCTATACGATGCGTGCGTTATGCATTAGAGTTGGGCCTATCTATATTGTCTGTTGCAATGTAATTTCTAGGGCTACTTAAGCAGAAATATACATTTAAAAAAGAAAAAGAAAAGGCAGAAACGTACATTTTCGAGTTTAGATCTGTTCATGGGAAAAGTGCGACAGAGTAGAATTGTATGACTAATTGTATTTAGAGCTTTTATTATTATTGACGATAGAGTATCGTTCTTTCTTAAGTAGACCACCTCCTTGCCAAAGTTAATTTGCAATTAAAAAAAAAATACAGCAACATTTACTGAAAATTATTATGTGCTCCGGAGTATGGTGATGTAGTACCATGTTATTGTACTCTGAAAATAACTAATAATTACTTAATTTTTACTGTTTTTTATTATTTTAATTTAGTTTATTACAAGGGAGTTTTCCACTAGTGGCGAAACATTTTTTTTTTTTTTTGGCCATATCGGCTTTAAAGGGGGAAAAAATGTATGGCAGGTGCATTATTAGTTGTTTTGTAAAAAAATGGTATTAAGGATATTAGAAATTTTACTACATTAATTTTACAAATTAAGATGTCATCAATTATTAAAAAAATAATTTATATATTTATTTATTATGTTGTTGAAATGACATAAATCATATTTATTAATTATCATATCAATTTGTAGATATAACTTGTAGTAAAATTTGTATTAATTGGTCAATTTCAAGCAACTACTTTAATTTGTGGTCTCGGTTGGTTACAGTGGTAAGGCTACGGCGGCATTGCTTGGACAATCCATCTTTTAGTTTTTTAATTTTTTAATTTTTTTTTTTGGCTTCATATTTTTCAGTTTTTTTGCTGGTTTTCTCCCCAAGTTCCCATCTATATAAGTAACAAAGCTTTTGATTTTTAATTTTATATTTTAAAAAAACAAATTGCTTTAGTTGTTTGTGACAAAAAATGTGCTTGTAAGATACTGTACAAATAAAATCAGGATCCCAAAATCTACTCTTTTATGATAGAGAAGAAGTTCCATAATGGTTTTGGGACCTCATATACGGTATCCACTTGTTTAAACTTACACTAGAGGGCATTTTGAAACTGGGATCAGACCGTATTGTCTGACCGCATTAATTGGAAAACCATCCACCAAAACGGTTTTTTTAACCTCAAAAACCGGCATATAAGAAAAACTCAATGAACCGTGCGAACCGTGGTTGAACCACCCAATTTTAAAAATCGTGGATGGTTATCACGATTTCGCAGGTTTAGTTGATTCAAAGTTTTTTTTTTTTTTTTTTACTGGCTCAACCATTGTTGAAACTTCGTTAGACTTTGAGATCGCACCAACATTTATTCTTATTCTTCTACTCAATCTTGCTCGCCCCTTCTCTCTCTACCGACTGCTGTTTCTACTTTTTCTCTTTCTCTGCGTTGTTTTTGTTTGTTGTTTCTGCATTTTCCTCTCATTCTGCGTTTTTTCCTTTGCAATCTAGAGTCTTCTGGTCTACTTTGAAGATGATTGACAACTTGCTTTCTATCACACACTAAATACATGCTGTCAACCACTTTATTTTAAATTTTGAGTAGGTTTAGAACCACAAATTATTCCACAACTTTTTTACCACAATTCTGATGTGGCAAATTGTGAGTAATTAATCTATCACTTATACATGGATCCACAATTTTTTATTTACCAATCACACTCTGCCATGTCACAGTTGTGGTAAGAAGTTGTGAAAAATTATGTGGTCCTAGACTTTTTCTAAAATTTTATTGGGTTTAATCAATTTTTTAATGGTTTATCCGGTTACTCTTCTAGCTGTTGTTTATTTTTTATTGAGAAATGCTAAGGATACTAATTTTAGCATGTGTCATAACTCGCCATATGGTGAGCTATGATTGGTAAGGGTGTGTTAGTGGGTTATGTAGAGACATACTCTTATTAATCACAACTTATTATGTGGCTAATAATGGGACAAAATTGTGCCCAAATTTACATCTTCAGCATTTTTCTTTTTATTTTTAAAATTTAACTAAATGCAAGCTCTCAAGTGTCATTCACTCCTTTCAAAATTTTATTGGGCTTTGTTCTTTATTTAATCAATTTTTTAATGCTTTGTACGGTCACTCTTCTAGCTTTTATTTATTTTTTATGTTTAAAATTTTCATAAATGGTTGAATACTCAAATGGGCTTTAGCATAAAACAATTTACTGGTGGTAGTCAAATAGGTTTGAGCATGACTTAAATTTCGTTTGGATTGCATTGAAAATAGGGGATGTCTGCATTTAGCCTTTTTTTTTTTTTGGGTGCATTGTTCATAAGACCCATAAGTACAGAATTTAGCAAATTTTACTACAAAATTGGGTTTCACAATACTATTTACACATTTAAAAATTATTTTACTATAGTATTTTCAACAATAAATTTTCAGTTTTCAATAATAAATGGTATCCAAACAAACCTTTAAGATAATTTAAACATAAGCTCTCATAAAAATTTTAAAAGAGTAAAATATTGAGCTTTAACAAAAAATGATTTAAGTTTGCTGAAAATTTAATATTTCTTATTTGTCTTATGAAAGTTATTATATAAAAAAGACATTTCAAAAATAGATCTTTATATTTATTTAGACTATTTTAATTCATTTTTCAAATTTTATTAATTTAACATATTTATTTATATTTTAAATAATTATTAAATTAATTATGTCATCTTCCCTATTCTAATATCATTAAACTGTCTGAGTTTAAAACCATGTAATAGATGCGGCTTAACTTTTTTTTTTTTTTTTTGGGAGAAAAGATGCGGCTTAACTGTCATGCATTGCATGGTATCAATCTTTTTACGGCCAGGGTTAGCAAAGATATTTTGTCAAAATGTATAACGTAGTCTGATTCTGACCTTTCATTTTTATTTTATTTTTGGTGATAGAATGAGAGACCGTAAGAGAAAGATTTGGTTTTTGTTGTCAAATCAAACTTTAATAGGTTGTTGAACTGTTGAAAAGCCTGAACCTTCAGTGGTTGTTATTTATATGGGTCTCTTTGGTTTGACTAGGACACCGTCTCCTTTATCAAAAGTTAGCCGTTGTCAAATTCTCTTTCGCTGCAAACAAAAGCTTAATTGGGTCTCTTTTACTATTGATGAGTTACAAATTAGTCTGGAAACAACTGTTTGGATCTTGCAAAATGAAAAATAACTTGTGCAAAAAGATTATCTTTCATAATTTGACTTACTGTGTTATGAAACATCCATTAATGGACTCACCCCTTGGTCTGATATTGAACCATACTTATTACCTTTTTGTGGATGGACACCCGAAGTAAATTGTAGTTTTTGGGTCCAGCTCAAAAGGCCGAGGATGGTTTGGGATTAGACTCTAGACTATATCTTAGTTTTAACTTTCAACTATTTTCAAGAGGAAAAAAATAAGAATCTTTTTCTTCATCAATATCAAATGATACTCATATCAATTTTGATTCATTACTAATTTTTTCCCTCGCCTTAATCTCAGTAGCTTCTCCCTTATGTCATGAGTAGAACGAGAGAAACACTTCATATATCTGTATATCTTCCTTTTTATAATATTTGAATGTTATATCATTGTAAGGTTTACATACTGTAAAAAAGAAAATACATATATATTAAATCGAATATATTAAATAATTATTGATTACAACATATTAGAGTGGCCTAACTATTGCCTTTATTCATGTGTGAATAAAGTAACAAAACGAATTTGTGAAACCCCACTATGCTCCACTACTCCTCCTAACTTCTTGTTTTCTACTTATCTATAGGACCTTGAATATGGTAACATGCCTAATCCAAGGAATGCATAGGACTAAAAGATACAAACAAACAAGAAAAGAAGGCCCCCCCGAAGGTTGAGAAAATCGTAAGATTGGATCTCAAATGGAAGACATATAGGGATTGCTTCTATCTTGAATAAGGGGTCATGCTGAATACAAAAAACCAACTAAGCATCAACCAATTATCGACTTGAAAAGTCAAATATGGCTGCATATGAAGCTACCCCAGAATCTTAGATGATTGGTTGTTTTTTTGGTTAAGTAGATAACATTACACGTTCACTGGTTGCAAATAAAATCCACAAAGATTTTGAAGGTAGTTCTTCACTTATTATGTTCGTCAAATAAAGGTGAATTGCCAAACTGTGTATATATAGTTTTAGTGAATCTATACAAGTTTTTATAGTTGTTGACATATGAAGTCACCCACATGTTTTATATGGCTAATTAATTAAACAAAACAAGATTATAATAAGAGAGACTTGCTCATGGATGCAAAGTTTTGCAAACTGGCAATGGCGTCCTAGATGGGCGTGTTGGCAAGAAAATGATTGTCTTCTTTTTTCTTTGAAATGAAACGGAGAATTGAAAATTGAGTAGTTCTTTAAATTTTAAAGCTAGATTTGTGTCTGGTCAACTAAATGTTAAAACTTAAAGTGTTACCAGTTGTCCAATTGTATAGACAAAAATTTTATAAACTGGGCTGAACTTATTTGATTGGTTCCACACCACCTAATGATATATATGGTATTTTTTTTTTCTTTTCTTGGGATCTTCGTTACTAAGAATTTGGCTAGTCTATAGAGCCATACTCTCTTTAGCATAGGCTTAGTTGGACTCCACTAGGTAGTTTCATATCATCAGGTGTTTGTTTCTTTTGTGTTAGGTAACTTTGATTAAACTTATTTGTTGTTATGTTATTTACTTGAAAGAGAAAAGAAAAAAAAAATATATTTAAGCAAATAAATTGATTTGTTTGAAGAAAAATGCAAGCTTATTTGCTTGAAGTCACTTTTTTTTGTCCCACTTTTAAATAAATAAATTAATAAAAATAAGTCATTTAAAGACACATAATTCGCATGTGATTACTTAACTTTTCCCTTCTTACGATAAATCTACAATCCTTTTATGGTTTATTTAGGTGGGCAAAGCACAACTTTTGACTAATCTAAATCATGCGGTGATTCAGTCTAATTTTACTTAAATAATTACAACCTGAAAATAATTCTAAATAAATCTCACTCAAACCACATGCAAATTTGTCAAAATTAGCAAGCTTGCATGAGTTGGCGTTAGAGTTGTTGGTCTTAATCGTGGATTTAAGCAAACCTCTCGGCTAGTGTAATCATTAGGTTTTTTTTTTTAAATTATTTTTTTTAATGTTGGACAAAAAAATACTTGTATTAAAAAATAAACTTTATAAAGTTGTATATATATAAACCCAATAAGTTTAAGAAGTGAAAAATAAACTCTCCTAAATTAACTTGAAATTGCCTAAAATTAAGCATGTATTGCTAGTGTACATGTTGATCTAAATTTTTTGACTTGCCGTAGAAAAGTTGGGTAATATTTCATTATTTCTGTCATTATGTGTGAAATGTTGAGTGCTTGTTTAATTGGATGGAATTGGACAAACTCATTGGTTAATGTCTAAAGCTGAGCTCAGCCATGCCCATATAGCCGCCTAAAGCCAATGGCACCATTAATTGAATTCTTCCACACAAGCTGCCAATAACTACGTTTACTTGCTATGTTTGTTTTTTCTATAGTGAGTCAACCTATCATTTTGATGCCAACCAAATTGACTACTGTCTTTTTTTTTTGATAAACAAATTGACTACTGTCTTAACCATTAAGGGAGCAAGTGGTTCAAGTAAGAATGACCCACAATTCATTTCTTTGCATTTCCAGGACGTAAACCAAAAATTCTAGAACTCACGGTTCCAAAAATTGATTAAATTAAAAGATGTAGATCTATAATTATAAACAATTGTTGTTTCCGCAGACCATATATTCACTTCTTTAAACACAATTTTAATATTAGTAATAAAATCTAACGCGAAAAAACTTTGTTAGTTGTAATCCACTTCCCAATTAATATAAGTGTGTGCAGACAAAGATGTTTCTTTTAGAAATTAAAAAAAAAAAATGTCTTAACAACTATTAGTGGAGACACAAATGCAATTATAAAAATCAACAATTTGGGTTATTAAAAAAAGTGAGACCCAAAGCTTTCAAATGGCCAATTGTTCTTCCTCTCCATCCCTAGCCAATTCTGACTTGTCGAATAGTCAATTACTGGATGGGCCCTTTGATGTTTTTGCATATGAATGAAAAATGTAGCACGAGAACCACGATATTCTTCTAATCATTCTTGCTTTTCTTTTTTGTTTTTTTTGTTTTTCTTTTCTGTTGGGTTTTTAGGTGAGTGACCATTCCATGAAAGTTACTGACTGATCTTATTCTTATCATCATCATCATCATCATCAAAACCTACTTATAAAAGATAGCTACGACCTTGTGGCCCACTGGCTCCTGCTCCAGATAATGCATTCGTAGCTTCATTTATTTAATTTTTATAAGGAGCCAATGAATGAAAGCAACTTCAAACTAAACCATAACTTTAAATAATCATTGACCTGGGAGGGAAGCTGAAATTATGATAATGAATACGAGTGGGAGTAATGTTAGGAATATTATAAATTTTATTATATACTAACTTTTAGAAAATAATGTGCTGTTAAAAAAAAGTAATTTTAACATTTATTTGTTATGTTATTAACATTCATTAATCATATTTATTGACACATCAACTTTTAAAAGTTATAATATTATAAAATTTGTAATAATTTCAGTATATTCTAATAAGTATATAGTGAATTTCAATTATCTATGCATTCTCTCTCTCTCTCTCTCTCTCTCTCTCTCTCTCTCTCTCTCTCTCTCTCTCTCTCTCTCTCTCTCTCTCTCTCCACAAAATTAAAGAATCTATTACATACTAGCCCATTACATGTCAACTGAAAATAAGCGAAAATAGCACTCTATGCTTTATAGAACTAGTTTATATTATCTAAAAATTTTAAGTTGGTAACATATATTTAATACTCTAATAAGAATAATTAATGTATTTTTGTCAATTTTTTTCCTCCCAAAAAAATATTCTCAATTACTTGTTTAATTGTCCTTTTTCCCTTACCACTCTACTAATGAATAATTTTTTCTATGATTTCTCGTACCTTTTCTAGTTCCTTGAATTAAATAAAATAGACTATTCAAGTGGATGTCCAGAGGCCTTTTTTGTGTGGATAATCTGAACTTTCATTATAGGAACAAAAACTAAGGAACAATAGAAGAACAATCAGTTCTACAAATATTAGCAATAATAGCAGGGAGGTTAAACTTATTACAAGAAAAAGACTTTGCAAGACTACTAACCAACTTAGTAAAAACATAAGATGTCAAGAGAGAGAAATTATTAGATCCACCAGGAGGATTGTTGATGTGGTCCTCCTTGACCTCTCAACCAATAAAATGTTATTATTTATGTAAATGTGACATCACTTGGTAATTTTTATTTTTTATTTCTTATGCTGATTAAGAAGCACATTCATGCATTTGCATAAATGGCATTGTCTCATTGTTTGAGAGGACCATGTCAACAGTTCTTCTGGTGGACCTAATAATTTCTCGTCAAGAGGCTTATAATCCAATACCATACATTACTTTCATTTATTATTAAGAGAATAAGGTTCAAATCTCCATTAACTCCTAATGTACTATCTAATAATAATAATAATAATAATAACTAAAATAGATTGAATGATATGTAAAAGCTAAATAGTGATAGTAGCATAGAGGCATGATCAAACGATATATAAAATGTCTTATGAAATGTCGGTAATCTTATCATTTCCATTGTTACAAATCAACAAGCATTGAGTGAGTAACTATCATTATTTTAGAAAGGAAAAAGAAAAAGGGCAGACAAACTAAACAAACAACAAGTTCCCAATCTATGGCTCAATGTCAAATCAAATGGCCCTTTTATCTAAATCAACAAACCTTTTTTTAAAGAGTCCCCATCCCATGGAATAATGGAACTGTTACGTATTTCAGTAAAAGCGAACCATCAATATTATATCTAAATATTTCACAAATAAAAAGTGGGAGAAGAATAAAACAAAAAATTATATAATTTTATTATTTGGACATATTAACTTTTATTTTTAAATTGAACACTTTAAAGTTTAAACTCCATACTTTTATAATGTATCTACAAAAAACCTCACCACATTTATTAAAGTCTGACATTTAAAATAACCAAGGAAAAAATTGTTGCTTTTATTTTCTGGTACCTTCAGCTAAAAAAATTATTTTATATATATATTTTTTATTTTTGATAAAAAAAAGTTTAGATGAAGAAATGCTACCTCATACCATAGTCAAGGCAAACCACATGCCTCAGGAGATTTACATTGGATTTATAGATCGCTTGTCAAGGAGGACTACTAGTAGCAGGACTCGAACCTAAACATTTTGAGCGAAGTCGACCTTACCAACTGAACCAATCCCCATCAGCAAAAAAAAAAAAAATATATATATATATATATATAGATATTATTTCTCTATTTCTAAGAGCGTTCACAATTGGCCAACCATATGTCAAATGTAACCAAAATTTAGCATTCAGGCCCAATAACTCTCAACAACTGGAAGGTTAAATAGGGGAAAGTGTAATTTTTTTTGGCATAGTGCTACAGTACTATCGTAAATGTATGATGGTACTGTAGCATAATCCCAAATCTCAAATACTATTTTTTATTCCAAATGCTCTTTCTCTCTCTTTGGTGTCTCTTCTCAAAGTTCTGCTCTCCTTGTCCACAAAAATCCAAACTCCTCTCTTTCATCACATCTCTCTTTTAGCTCACGATGGTGGGTATTTTCTGGCATGGGCTCCAACGTGGGTCAGGTGACGGTGTAGGTCGTGGGTATGGCAGCATGAGTTGGGTTATGCGGTCTGGCGGCATGGAGGTGGGTCGTGGCGAGGTCGTGTGTGGCAAGATGGGTCATGGCAAGGCGGGTCATGGCGAGCTGGGTCGCAACGAGGTGAGTCATGGACTCATGGCATGGATTTCGACGAGGTGGGTCACAAATTCACGGCAGAGGTGAGTTGTGTGAGTTTTTCTGGCAGTGGTGGGTTTGTGACTGATGTGAGCGTGGGTCAGATGGTGCAGCAGCGGCAAGGGCAAGGGATTGTGGTGGCGTGGGCCTAGTTTTGATTTTGGATTTGGATTTTGGATTTTGTTATAGATTTTGGCAGGATTTTGCTATGGATTTTAGATTTTGATTTTGGGTGGATTTTGTTATGGATTTTGCTCCGCGGAGGTGGGTGGTGTGACTGAGAAGCTAGACGGTGGTGGTGGTGGTGGGTGGTTGAGAGAGTAAGAGAAATAGAAATCAGAGAGAGAAATGAGAAATATTTCTATATTATTTTAATGTTTAGTATGATAAAATAAAAGTTTAAATGCTAAGTATATTGTAAAATGATATTGTATAAATGATAAAATAATTTTTTAAAATGGTAAAATAAGATAAGATGGCATTTTCATATGGGAATGCTATGCCGACCCAAATTTTTTCTGAAAAATCTAAATAATGACAATACAGGATACAACCATTTTAAATCTATATGTGTCATACCCTCAGGTAGTCATATCGTACAGTAGATGCATGTTACTGAGAAGCTAAACGGTGGTGGGTGGTCGAGAGAGTAAAAGAAATAGAAATTAGAGAGAAAAGTGAGAAATATTTTTATATTATTTTAATATTTAGTATGATAAAATAAAAATTAAAATGTTGGATATATTATAAAATGATATTATATAATTAATAAAGTAATTTTTTAAAATGGTAAAATAAGATAAGATTGCATTTCCGAATGAATATGCTATGCCGACCCAATTTTATTCTGAAAAATCTAAATAACGACAATACAAGATACAACAGTTTTAAATCTATATGTGTCATACCCTCAGGTAGTCACATCGTACGGTAGATGCATGTAGCGGAAAATCATGCTAAGGAGGGCCCCACATGTGGCGCGAATCCCTATATTTATGATTCTTTTTGGGAACTCACGAAGTGGGTTATAGCTGGCACCAACTGACGTGGCGCTAGATTTTCAAATGCTTCGGTTACGTCGGTTAACGGTTCGATATGCAATGGCCACCGGCCACGTCACTCATTAACGGACAAATCAAGCTTTGGTCCCCACCTTGCAACCCAATTTTCACACGTGTCTGCAGGTTAATAGTATCTAACCGTTAATTTGATAGTTGGTACAAAACATATATAAAGCTTAAAATAATTATAAAAATGTAGAGAATAAATGTTAATTAGATTTTTGAAAATGACCCTAGCAAGGAAAAAAAAACAAAAAGGAAATTTAAGTGGGAAACAATAAGTAAATAAAGGTCGATTATTATGGATCTTGGTTCTTTATTGAAAACCAACTTGTAAATCTGCTATATTTAATCAAATACCTTTGCCATCTTCTTCACCTTTTGCTTTGCATGTTCATGTAGAAATTATCTTTGACATTTCTTGATGTTGTTGTTGTCTCTTCTCTTGGTTCTCCACCTCACTATTCAATCGCACCAAACTCCTTTTGAAAGTGAAAAGTATGATGGAGAAATGTTAAATCCCATTCTTCTAGTCATGTCTTCGTAGAGTTTATCCTATAAGTCCAAAGAGAGCTTTGGTTGTTTCCTAGGCGTGAAAAAGTGAAAGAAATGACACAATAATGAACGGATGAAATGCATTTTACTCACTATGACTTTCCAAAATCATAAATCCAAATTTTTATTCCTATCGAGTCATGCTTAAATGAATGTAGACCACTATCCATAACTTATTCGGAAAGAAAAAGTTGTAAATGTTGTTAAGAGCTTTATAATGATCTAATTGACATTTTTTTAGTGTTCTTAATAGAAATATTCTTAATTTAAATGTAATTTTTCTAACAATCAAAGTATATAAAAAAGAAAAAAAAATGTAAACTTTTAAATTAGACTAATTTCCCTTACAATAGATAAAATAAAAAAAATTAAGAAAAAATGGACCACTTAAATATATTCATAGCTTTCAAAATTTAAGGCCCACGAGTCTAAGATTTTACTTGCTGTTAAAATTCTTTTCCGTCAAAGTCCTTGGATTTGAAAAGCTAGTGCATTGAAACCTAATCCTGTCTAATCATGTCTATTGGTTCAACATCATTCATTCATTCATAAGTACTACTGTTTTGATACTTCTGAATATTGGGGCCTATGGTATGAATGAAACCCAATGCCCCCAGTCCTTTTATGACGTGGTTCCGGTATAAGGTGTACTTGTTCATTCCTTAATTCAATATAAACTAAGGTTTTCGATTCCGTACTGTATCGGTCGTTACGGTCGGAATATATCGTACCGGTCAGTAATCTGGTACGCTCGACCCTCCCAATTTCGTACAGGAAAAAATACCGGCCGTGCCGGCCAATTTCGGGCAATATCAGCCAGTATCCGAAATATATCACACCAATGGCCAAATCGGTACGGCCTTCTATACAGTATTGACATCCTTGATATAAACAAATAAATAATATCATTTATCATATATTCATATAATTTTTAACAAGAAATGGGTACACTGTGTGAGAAAATCTATGCATATTATTACTTGGTTATAGGCTCTTATAGCTAATTTATGATTAGCAGTTACAGAACCAACAAAAAAAAGTTTTTAATCTCAAAATTTTGGAATTTGGTTATGAATTTTCAATATATTATCAAAGTTTGGGCACATATTCTTATCCGTATTCTATTTCCAACATGATTTATTTTACACAAATGCAATTCAGCTTTTTTGCTTATAAATGTGTGTATGTCTGTGAATTAGTGATGAGTATGCTGGCACCTTCTTTTTGTGTTTTGGTACTTATATGTTGTAGTTTTTGTTTAATTCTTAAATATATTAATCTCTTTCATATTATTCTGTAATCAAAGACTCTATTGCTAGGAAACATCCTTTCACTTTCTATCCCATGTGACATGCTCAGCTTAACCTAACAAGGATCACAGTCCTTAATCAATATTTAATTGCAGAAGTTATCCGAATCTTAAAAGTACTTTTAAAGATAGTACTTTCAGAAGGACTAAAAATAAACACTACCTTCCGTTGTCCCATAAAAAAACACCAGCTGCATAGTACATAATTGCGAGGATCCAAGGCATAAAATGGTTGCATAAGGCCATGCAAAACTGCAGAATACACAACCTTCGGGACCATTCTATGCTTTGTAAAACTCTCTTCCATGGACCAAAAACATTGCTAGGTGTGATGATTGAGAGTAGAGGACCTGACTGCTAATACTACCCAACACGCAAAAGATTTCAGATTTATTTTTTTAAATTATTATTATTATTTTTTTTGTAAACAAAAAATAGGAAGAGGGGAGCAACTGGTGTGGCTTCCCTACCTAAAGGTGATCAAAGTAATGCTTTACTAGCTCCCGGGCGAGACCCCATACTCCCGGTCTATGTGAGTAACTCACTTATTTTTTAGGTCGACCATTAGGAATGGAAATGAGATATAAAGAGCACCAATACATAGCTAATTGTTTGAGCTTCAAACTCAAGTCCTGAAACTTGTTAATCCGATAGCTTAACAACTAGGTCATCTGAATGATGATGATTTTAGATTAAGTTAATTTTTAAAGTTCTACATAAAAGTGAAGGGTATGATGATTGATTTCGTAAATTGTGCAATAATTCAATAACCTGGCTGGGCTACATAATGTCAATCTAACCACTCTACACCTCTTTGCAATTCGTAACAATGTTGATCTTGGGATTCTTCAATGTGTAACACTGGCAAGTCTAGCCCCACCAATAGATGAGAAAAATTAAGTATTGATTACTTTAAAACTAATATAATTTTATGTTTTTAACGGAGATATCTAAGACTTAAATCTCTCGTCCCTGTTATAACTATCAAATTATAAAAAACTAAAAATAATGCCCTTCCATCGAGTTGACATCCCCATTGAACTCCCATTGATGTCAACATCCATGACAAGCACCACCTATGAAGTTTTATCATTCTAGCATCATTAACAATTTCTTCTTACTTGATTTTATTTGTTTTATTTTGGGCTTGTCAAGTGATTGGTGTGGATGAATACGTGAGTTAAAGGTGAGAATTTGAAAGAGGTGAATAATATGATACTATGGTTGATTTTGACTGAGATTCAAAAGATTAATTGAAACTAAAGCACAATCGATTTTGATTATTGCATCGATTGATAATGAGTCTATGGGTTTTCTCGCCCGACGTCTTTAGCTTAGACAATAGGTTTATAAGTAACCTGCTGTGTTAGCGAGTTGTGTTTGTGTTGTGTCAAGGCATGAGACAATCCTAACCTGATACATGTAATGATCAAGTCAAAACCCCATAACCCTAACACAACATATTTATTAAGCGAGTTGATACAACATGACCCAAGTAACTCGCTTAATATACAAGTTGTGTTGGTCTATTTCAAATCGTTTAATAAACATGTATTCTGTTAACATGGACATGATCTATTTCAATTCATTTAAAAAGTGGCCTAAGATGAAAATTTATCAACATAACCATTAAAGTTATTAATTACTCAATTATATATTCTAAATTCAAATTCATGTTGGAGAAAAAATGAAATTTATTTATATGAAGATGGTCTTTTTGTTGATTTTGAGTTAAATAGATTAACAAGGAATCAACTTACTTATTAATTGTGTCAAAGAAGACTATATCATATTCGCGGGTCTTGTAAAAAATTATTACTCTTATGGTAACATGAGCCCGATTTACATGTGATCACCTCTTAATTCTCAAGCAAATTCAATCAAAACCACAAAAAGGCCCAATTGACATGTGATCAGTGATCACCTTTTAATCCTAAAAAAAATTTCAACAAAACCACAAAAGGGCATTTTAGTACATTATATTTTTTTTTTACAAATCCATGGCATGTGGAGCTCACGTGAGATGCACTCGTGAGTTGGGCTAGGTCACGTGACGAGTCTTCCAAAAAAAATGATAGTACGGGTAAAGGACGGTGTTAGGTAAGGGATAGGTGCGCGTGGCACGTGAGAGTGGGTATGTATGGCAGGAAAGAGTTCCATACAGCTGTTTCCCCGTAACCACTGCATGTTGTTGAAAGATAGAGACTGCTTTCTGTTTTTGTTGCTTTTTCTCTCCCCCTTTTCCGTTTTTTCTGTTTTCTCTTCCCAATTGCATTGCCACTCACCACTTGTTTACACTTTTTTTTTTTTAATTTTTAATTTTTTTTATTGATAGGATTGATCAGTACTTGTTTAGTTGTTTTCACCTAATATTACTAGAAATAGGTGTATATGGTATTGGCAATTCTCTTGTTTATCATTTATGCTTTTTCTAGTGTATCATCAAATTATTGCAAGAAATGTCTTGCGCATAAAAAATTTTGAAAACCATTGAGTTAGTAAACTTTTATCAATTTTTTTAGTCCACAATTAATATTAATTTTTTTACTTATTACTAACAATTTATCACATTAATAATTATATACATTTTTGTCAAATTTTTTGTGTCTATAAAAGTAAGTTTATAAAGTGAAGTTTGGCCATTAGACTGTTATCCACTTTTACTGCATTTTCATTTTCAATATATGCATTTATTTATATGAGGGCCTATGAAGAAAAAGGGTTTTTTTTTTTTTGAGTAAGAAGAAAAAGGGGCTATGGTTGTTGAAAAATGAGGACCCAAATGTGTACACTCATCTATATTGTTATGTGGGCCTCCTCAAGCTAAAAAAAAAAAAATCAAGATTCAGTCGTTGGGAACTAATCAAGAGAACCATACATGGTAGAATGTGCTGTACAAAACTGTCAGAAACCATTTTTTTTTTTAAAAAAAAATATATAAACTTCAATGTCATTCAAAGCAGAGAAGAAATCAAATTGTGTCTAAATTAATCACCGATGGGTTATGTTCTTACTAAATAGTTATTATACTAAGCATGAACTCTCCTTTTTACCATTTGTTACTAAATCATCAAACATTTCATTTTCAAAGTAGAAAACATTATTGTTTGACTTCGAGATCTTAGGAATTAAGATTTGTCACTGACATATTGGACAAAAATACAATTCTATAACATAATTTATTTAAATCACTAGAATAATTATGGGCATTACACTTGTTAAAACGTAAATAAATTTTGAGGATGAAGTAATTAGGAAGGTCCATAGAGGCATATAACTAATAAATAAATTTATTTCCAGATCAGTTTGGAAGAATTTCTTAAAATCTATTACATCATGATTTAATGTGTACTTTATAGCACCTCTAATATTTTTGTGTATAAATGCTAAGATTATAATTGTTAAACTTTTGGTATTAACATTTAGTAACATATTGCGAATTGTGTTGATTTCTAAGCTCATGCAGTGAATGAGAAGCTAGTTACATATTGAAAAATTGAAAGCATATATAACATAAACAACATTACAACAATTCTAGAGATAAAAATCATCAAAATCTACTTCACAACTTAAGGTGAAATTGTGTTGCAAAAGAGAATAAGAAGTCCATTGTTTAGTTAGAAGAATGTCTATCATTTATCGTTTGTGATTTTGTATAAATAAAGTCTACTAATTTTTCTACTAAAAAAACAAAAATAAAAGTTTTGATTGATATTAACATTATTTTCATACGAATTTATCTCTCACCGCACATATGGTAAATTAAAAAAGAAAAGAAAAGAAAAGAAAAGAAAAGAAACATGAATGGTCAATTGACTTGAACAAGTGGGTTCTAGTTAATTCAATTGGTAAAATTTCTGATAGTTGAATAAGAGATCATTTTTCATTTTTGATTTTGTATAAATAAAGTCTACTAATTTTTCTACTAAATAAATAAAAATATAAATAAAAGTTTTGATTGATATTAACATTATTTTTACACGAATTTATCTCTCATCACACATATGGTAAATACAAAAAAAATGAAAAGAAAAAAAAGAATGGTCAATTGACTTGAACAAGTGGGTTCTAATTAGCTCAATTAGTAAAATTTATAATAGTTGAATAAGAGATATGAAATTCAATCTCTATTTACATAAAAAATCAATTGGTGTTATGGTCTGATAATAAAGAACTATAATAAGAAGTAGACTTCATAAGCTAAAAATTTCTTTAAAAAAAATTGATTTGAACAGATAAGGTGTATGTTTGGATTTGACTGAAAAGGAAAAAAAACTTGCATTTGATGTTTTTTCTATGGATTTTGTGTATTGTTTACGAGATCCGTAAATATAGAAAAACGCAAATATAACTTTAAAAATTGAGTCTCACTGTACTATTTACACATTTAAAAATTATTTTATTATAATATTTTTAGTTTTTAATTTTCAATTTTTCAACAATAAACCGTATTTAAACAGTCAAAAAAAAAATTCCGAGAGAGAGTGAGGGAGTTTATTAATGTAAGCAGGTAAAGACGGTGGAGTCGGTTTTGGCGGTTCAAGAAGAACAAGTGCGTGACGGACACGTGTCCGTTAGTGGGAGTAGTAGGCCGTTAAGGGCAGTAGTCCGAGTGAGTCGAGTATGTGTGTGGGACTGGGTTAAGAGTAAGTAATGACAGGCTGGACTGACAGGATTGCAGTTCCGTTCGTCCCCCGATTCTGCTACTCTATTTTGTCGTTTTATGCTCCAGCTCACCACTTCCGTGCGTCCTTTTCTCCCCCTCTACTATACAACAAATTAATAAATTATATTGTATGTTTATATAACCAAAAAAAAAAAAAAAATCCCCTTCCTCGAAATTGCTCTCCAGCCTGGCTTGGTCAAAGTCATCCCCAAAACTGTATCTTTTACAATTTCGTCTGTTCGTCATTAGATTAACCTTTTCCTTAAACACACGTTTGTTTTTTTCTCTCTTTTTTAAAACTTTTTTTTTTTAACCTCCGTTTTAACTTCCAAAACGGTCGGTTAAATATCTAAAATCTAATAAATCCCGAAATCATAGAGATATCAGGTTGCCACTTTCAACTCTTTTTTTGGGCTCTCTTTTACTTTTTAACAGTTATATTTGTACTTACTGTTCATGTATGTTCTGTCAACGATTACTAAAAGGCAATTAATTCTAATTTCAAGACCACTAGATAGATAGATGCCTTTACTTTCTTTTTGGGAAAAAGTTCCCATCTTAAATAGAGCACTATCGAATTTATGTGATCCTATTAAAATTTTTCTGTTTTCTAGATTGGATCGAATTGATATTTTTTTGTGAATTATTATTACTCACTGAAAAAAGTAAAAATCTTTTGGTACCTTTGATTGGGCATTGGGGGCCACTAGATCATGGATGATGGATCTAAGATTGTATTCTTTGTTTTTGTGTTTTTCTTTTAGTTTAGGAAAATTTACAAAAAAAGCCCAAAATTCATTCTTCAAATTAGGTACTGACTTTTTAATTTTGTATTTTTTTTTTATAAAAATAATTCCATATTTACAATAATGAGTAAGACAATTTGAGTTTTGCTTTGTCTCATGAAAAAGATTTGTCATTATCATTAAACTACAAGATTCTTGATATATTTTGTAAATTAAAGTGACAAAAAGCCATAAAATTGCTTTAATATTGAAAATTATCAATTTCCATTATTTCTTTACCTTATTTTTCACAATAAATAGAAAAGAAAAAAAAAAACTGTTAGAAAACTTTATATTGTACCAAGTGAATCAATTTCACTTTTTTGACAATCACTTTATCACACAAAATAATTATTTTTTCTCTTTATTCAATAGTTGTCAAATTGAGGAATGAACAATACTTAAGTGAACGCAAAGTTTAATCAATGATTTTTCACTTTTATCTACTTTATTTATTTTTATTTAAGAACAAAGTCTTTAAATTGAAACAATTTCATAAATTTAAGATTTTTAATTACACCGTTGGTTGTAATATTAAACAAGTTATAAAATTTGGCTGTTTTTGTAATATATATATATATATATATATATTTTTTTTTTATAACGGAGGAAATAGATTTGGCGAGGAATTTGACGACGTGTGTAGTTGGAACAGTACGTAGTAACGTAGCTCCACTCCATTAGAAGGGACTGAAGGGGAGTGATTATATATATATATACATACGTGTAAGTTGGAAAGGCAACGACGAGACGCGTGTCAGTTTGACAGCTGTATACTAGTAACTGCCTTGCCTGGAAGAATCCCCCAACTCTCAACGCCTATGACCGGTCACTCCCACCGGTTCAACCAGTCATCCTTATCCTCTCTTATATATTCCCCTCTCACTCTCGTTCCTCTCAATTCTCTCTTCTTTCACCAAAGAGGCTCTGCCTCTCAACACAAATATAAATATCAACAACCCCCCCCAAAAAAAAAAAAAAAAACATTTTTATTTTTATTTATTTTTAATTTAAATATTTCCATGGCTTCTACAAAGAAAGATATGGATCGGATAAAAGGTCCATGGAGCCCCGAAGAAGACGAAGCGTTACAGAGACTGGTCCAAAGCTACGGCCCGAGAAACTGGTCGTTGATTAGCAAATCGATCCCGGGTCGATCCGGGAAATCGTGTCGTTTACGCTGGTGTAACCAGCTCTCGCCCGAGGTTGAGCACCGACCTTTCACTCCCGACGAGGACGACACGATTATTCGAGCTCACGCTCGGTTCGGTAACAAGTGGGCCACCATAGCTCGCCTCCTCAACGGTCGAACCGATAACGCCATTAAAAACCACTGGAACTCGACGCTCAAGCGGAAATGCTCGTCCATGGGCGACGACTTTAACGACGACGTTTCGAACCCGCAGCCGCTAAAGAGATCGGCTAGCGTCGGGGCGGGTACCGTTACGGGTACGGGTCTGTACTTGAATCCGAGCAGTCCGTCAGGATCCGATTTGAGTGACTCGAGCTTGCCCGCCACGTCACCTTCTCACGTGTTCAGACCCGTGGCGCGAGCTGTCCCTCTGGTACCGGCTCATCCGGTTGAGACTTCGTGTTCAAACACAACGGATCCACCGACTTCACTGAGTCTGTCTTTACCCGGATCCGACCCGTTTGAGTTAATCAGCCCGGCTCAGATGGTACCACCACTGCCACCTCAGCAGCAACCACCACCACCGGAGCAACCGGTTGCAGGTTACGAGAAGCAGTTCTTCAGCAACGAGTTCTTGGCAGTGATGCAAGAGATGATAAGAAAGGAAGTGAGGAATTACATGTCGGGGATTGAGCAAAACGGGTTTTGTAATTTGCAGACTGATGCTATTAGGAACGCTGTTATTAAGCGGATTGGGATTAGCAAAATCGAGTAGCCAAACAGAGAGAGAGAGAGAGACTAGTCTTTTAGTCCTAAGAGAGAGAAAAAAAAAAGACTGAGCGAAGCAAAGGCAAAGCAAGCCTAGTTTTTTTTTTTTTTGTTTTTTTGTTTTTTTTGGGTTTATCTTTTTTTTTTTTTTTTTTTTTTTTTTTTTTTTTTTTTTTTTTTAAGTTCGGTTGCATTAGAATACCAATGAAAATAATTTTGGTAGTGTACAGTGGGACAAAATGGGGGTTAAAATCTGAAGAAAAAAAAAAAAACGTTGTCGTTTTATCTTCAACTGTGACTATTTCTTTTTTCTTTTTGGCCTTTTCTTTTATGGAACAAATTAAAGAAAAAAAAGAGAGGAAAAGATAATGTCATAATGAATTTAATGAGAGAGACTTAATTCATGGGCAAGTTGATTAATACTGTTGGACAGAGAGGACAACCATTTTTTGTTTGTTTCGATGAAAGAAAATTGAAAGATGAAAAATCAAACAATGTGGTTTTTGTTTGGGAGCGAGACAAAAGGTTCGAAATAATTTTGTTTGGTAGTTACTTGGGGATGTGATTGTGTGATATTGAGTGATGAGATATTGGGAAAAAAAGAAAAATATTTTTGAGGCATGTGAAAAATTTGGGTTAAGAGAGTGGAACCAAAAATCCACAGCTGCTTTGGAATTTAAATTTGGAATATTCAAATCCCACTTGTGCTCCATAAATCCTGGTCCATTATTTTGATAGATATCTTGTTTATGACGGGTACGGCTGTGGGCTATGATGAAGTGTGATTAGAAAAAAAAAAAACAAGAATTGCTTTCATGATTGTTGGGTCCACTGATCGTTTTGGTATCTGCTTGGTTTTAAAGATTATGCAGAGAGCGTTTAGGAAAATATAAAGTGACAAATTCATAAGAAGAATAGATGTTATAGACTTATGTAGGTGGTGATGCTCCCCATAATTGATACTTGTACTTGGCTTGGGTTCAAATTAGCTTGTGTTTATTTGGCTATAAAAATGGCTAGAGCAGGAGCTTCAAAATCCTTTGGGAATTGTAGTTCCACACGGCAACATAGTTGAGAAAGCAGGGAAGGATTGGGACTTCAGGATATAGACTAGTCACCATGAAACAATCTTTGCTAATAAATCTTTTCTTTACTAAAATTATTTATTTAAATCCATATTTTAATCTATTAAACAGGTCGTGTACTTTAAAAAACTGTAGATTTACAGGTACTTCTATTTTGTTGGTTAACACTTAACACAGAGCTTGTTGATGGGTATGGCCTTAGCTTTTATAATTTAACAAAGGGTCCAGAATCTAGACTCTAGCCTAGAATAATCTTTTTAATGGACTGGGCTGCTTGAACAAATTATTCACACGGCTAGACATGGTTTGAAAATCAAAGGTAAAGCCTGCCTCCTCTGGGCTTGCAAAGGAAAGATAAAAATTTAAAAATCTTATACAGGCCTGGGCTGCTTGAACAAATCATTCATTGGGCTAAGCATTGTTTGAAAATCTAAGGTAAAGCCTGCCTCCTCTGGGCTTGCAATGGAAAGAGATAAATTTAAAAATCTTATACAGGCCTGGGCTGCTTAGACAATTTATATTGTAACAAGCTCACTGCTTATCTGGTCACTCCAGTGAGTTCAGATGTGAGAAAACTCCCTTTCCGCACCTTGATGGACAAAAGAACATTTTGGAGAACGGATTCAAATTTGATGGATCAAAATAAAAAATCTTTTTTTTTTGAGAAAAAAAAAAAAAAAAACCTAAACTATAATGATTAACAGTAAAATTTAGCGTAAAAACCCTCTTATTTATGTTTGGTGGTACCAAATAATTTATTTTCTATCACATACATACAAACTTTAAAACATTATTCCATATTGAAGTTACAAACTTACATTTACTTCCAAAGTGTGGCTGCTGAGTTGTGGGCTGTTAGGGATGGAATTAGTCTTTGCATTACTTAATTTGCTGGCAGAGGAAATTGAGCTAGATGCTAAGGTTATTGTTGGTCTTTTTAAAGGCCCTGATTTTGCTAACAATTCTAATGCTATTATTGTGGCTGATTACAGGGAAAGTCTTAAGGAAAATTCCTCAAGTTTGGATCTTCCACTACTATAGAAAGGCTAACAAGTGTGTTGATGCACTTGTTTGGCAGGATGTCCACTAAGCTCAGGATTTTGTTTTGCTTTATGAGCCTCCTTTTGATGATTGATGTGTATTTGTTAGTTGTTACTTAATTTGAACCATGTTGGTATAGTGTATGAATGTTGGGTTCCTTTTTAATGAGGGCTAGTTGCCCTCCTTAATAATATTATCCTTTTTACCCAAAATAAAGAAAAAAAATTACATAACTAAGTAATACTATTTAGGATTAAATATATTGTTGGTCTTCAAAATTTAACATATTAGTGAATCTAGCCCCTAAAGTTTGTTAGCATATATTACTGTCTAGCCTAACAGGTTTAGGCTAAATGTCTTATTACTTGTACTATAAGTTACTTGCCTACCCTCCTTTTACTTGTGCTACACATATATGCTTCTATAAAAAGGTAGTTTCTTGACAATTCTTGACACAAAAATATTATTCTCTCTCTACTTTATTTTATTAACAAAATTTAAAATGATCACATTTAATCCCTAATATGACGTAGTCAAATTAGAAGTTGACACATTATCATTCCACAATACAACAAGCAATTACTTAGAATTTGTTAGAGACCAAGATTGACCTCTTTAAACTTTTTAAGGACTAAAAGCGACTATTTTAAGTTTGTTAAGGATTAAAAGTGATCACTTTAATTTTTAAGGACTAAAACTGTCAATATAATAAAATTTAGAGATCAATAGTATATTTTAACCAAATTTTTTATCTTATTATTGAAATTTTAATCTGAGAATTAAGTCATAGATTTTATTGAATCACGTTGTTGTAGGTACATGATTAGTTTAAAGGGAAGATGCAAGCTAATGAAAAGGTTAAATAAGTTCAAAAAAAAAAAAAAAACACACACACACACTTGTTTCACATGAAAGTGCATGCTAAACTATAGGAGAGAACAAGTTCACAACTATGATTGCTTTATGAATGAAATTTGGTAGTCACTTGACATATCATATTCAGTAGGCCATGAGACTACACTCATCACTACACTCATCAAATATAACAACATTACTGACTTTTTCTTGGCGTAAGAGCATTTCTACTACTTGGCTCATGGTAGGTCTTTCATCTTTGTCTTCTTCTACGCATTGTAGAGCAACCTGAACCAAAGCTTCCATCTCAAATATGTCATATTTACCTACCAACATTGGATCAATGATTTCTTCAAGTAAGGAAGTATTTGCAGCCACTTTCTTCATTTTTTCCCTCACCCATGTAACCAGCCTTTTGTGCTCTGCCTCCCCACCATCATCTATTGCATGGACACTCCTTGATGGACCTTTTCCTGTTACCATTTCCAGCACAACAATCCCATAGCTATAAACATCCACTTTGGAGGTGATAGGTAGATTGAAAATCCATTCTGGAGCCATATAACCTCGTGTTCCTCTTATATTTGAGAAGCTTGAATTCTTAAGGACACCTCTATTTTGTAACTTTGACAGGCCAAAATCTGCCACTTTTGGTTGATAAGTTGAGTCCAAAAGTATATTTTGAGGCTTTATATCACAATGCAAAATCCAATCCAAGCAATCTTCATGCAAATAGGCTAGGCCTTTTGCAGTGCCCACAACAATTTTGAACCTTTTTTCCCAATCAAGTACATTGGCTGAAAGGTTATCTGCTAAAGAACCATGCTCCATATACTCATACACTAAAAGCCGATACTTTCCCTCTGCACAATAACCCCACATCTCTATTAAGTTCATGTGGTTAATCCTTCCAATGATGGTTACTTCAGCTAGAAATTCACCTTCTCCTTGGCTGGCTTCTTTGAGAAGTTTGATTGCGGCAACTCGTTTGTCAGACAACACCCCTTTGTAGACAATTCCTCCCGCACCTCTTCCAATCTCTTCACTAAAATTCTTTGTGGCCTTTTTTAGTTCTGTATATGTAAATTTTCTGAATCCGATGGCAGCACGATCATAGGCTTGCTTGTCAACACCTAAACTTTTCTCGATTTTGATGAAAAGACACCACACCAGAAAGAGAGAGATGATTTCAAGTCCACCCACTCCACAAGCAAACCAGAGCATGAATTTCTCTGTGCTGTTTTTACCGCTTTGTAGTGTACCATCACCTGAGCAATTTAAATTGAATTTTTCTAGAGGATTGTGGTGGGACAAGATATAGCTTTTTGGTAGTTTCAGATAGACGTCTCCATTTAATTCTGGCGAACGATACCCATTTAGCAATCGTGTCTTAGGATAACATTTTGAATAACCAGCCTCCTTGTTGAAGTTGTATTCGAACGCTATGCAATCACATGCTGCCAAACATAGATCCCTACATTGATCAAATGTGTAATTGAGGAAGTTCCCAAAATCATTCCCGTAATACGAGTAAAAGTCAACATGGGATAACATCAGAAACCCCGACTCATTTTCCTTGCAAGAGAGTTCAACTACGAGTTCACAGCCATCAGCCCAATCGCTACGATTTTTCATCTTGTATCCTGATGGGCAGGAACATTTCCTGCCATAACCAGTAACGTAACTGCAAAAACTGTTAGCCCCACAAGCACCAGCAATGATGCAAGGTCTCTGAATGGCTTGCCATGAAACAACCCAACTCTGCCTCTCCTCTTCCCAACTGTACAATCGAATATTACCATCGTAATCAAGTGTCAATCTTCTATGAAGCATTGCTCCATAGTCGGCTGACAAAATGGTAAAATCATCGGATGGACTTAAATTCCCTAAGGAATTAAAGACAAGTGTGCTAATATTGTAATCTTCATGCCCTGAATAAAACCAATAACTATCAGAAACATCTAAGCCATTATAAACAAAGCGAAGAAGGTTGTCGTTGTTGAAGGAAAGCTCATAGAAACCAGAGGAAAACTTGGTCTGGCTTCTTGAAGAGACAAGCTTTGTTTTTCTAGTGAGTAGTTGTTGAGGAAGAAGGGTATCTGTAGGGAAGTCAAAGCTTTGCCACAAAACAATACCTTCCTTGTCACATAGAACAAGATTACCGGTGTCGTTGAGAAATAATTGGACTGAGGAGAGTGAGACAGTGTTTGTGGCCCAAACGGTGACATTTACCTTAGTGGCATCAGTTAAGATGAGATTGCCTGTATCGAAGAGAGAGAGCTTTGAGTGCTTTCCATTAACTGGGTTGTCACGGTTTGCCATCCAAACTACGGTGCGTGAGTCGCTAAACCAAATGGCAAAGCAATGGGCATTATCACCCACGGAATAAAAGCCAGCAGAGAAGTCGCCATTTGGTGATATTAGAATATCTGGTTTCTCTACAAATAGGGATGTACCTGTACTGAATCTGCTGATAACGACTATTGGTGAAGCTGAAAGTGGGAAAGAAAATACGAAAGAGAGTAGAAGGAAGAAGGGTGGCGAACCCATGAGAGGTATTGGGCAAGGCAAAGCAAGAACGTAATTAATTTCAATTTAAAACTGACAAAGACTATTCCTACCGACAAAATTTCTTCAAAAATTATGATGTAGAGGGTAGACTTGGAGCACAATGGTACAACATTATCGGACTTCAAACCATTATTGCTTTTTTGGGTCAATGAGATGTACTGTTTCAATTTTGAATCTAAATTCATAGTCAGCAGAATTAGAACGCGTTTTAGAGGCAAGAGCACTCACATTGTCTTGTCTATATTAGGCTAGCTAATCACTCTCTAAAACCCGGATCTCTATTTTATTTAAATATGAAAAATGTTAAAAATATTACAAATTTTAGATGATGTGCAAGAAATATGACATGTGGGTGTTTTTTTTTTTTCTTCTAAGGGTGGGCTGTAGAATTAAAAATTCTTCTAATTCTAAATAGACCAGAGTCAACTTGTCTTGATCTGGTAGTGGGGAGCAAAATAAGTTGAGGGATGCCTCCCAAGATTCATTATATCTGCTTGATTGAAGGGTGGAAAAGATACGATCAAAGATAAAATCTTTTTTTTCGTCTAATTTAATCATTTCTGCTGAAAGTTCTAAACTATTGCTGCTGTGACTTTGCACTTTTGTTCAACCAAGAGTACTGAACTTGTTTTACGTTTCAACGTCCTAATGAGGATTAATTATTTGACACGTTAATTAGACATAAAGATGGTTATGGATATTGAAGAGTGGGATTTTGAGTTCTCTCTCTCTTCATGTAACTCTTTCTCTCATTTAGAGTCTGTTTGGATATCGTTTATTACTGAAAACTAAAAACACTGTAACAAAATAATTTTTAAATGTGTAAATAGTGCCGTGAGACCTATTTTTAATGAAAGTTTTGCTGAAAAAAGAGGTTTGTAGATTCCATTAATAGTGCATGGGACTCACGCGCAAAACGCTAGACGTGCAAATGCTGGAAGCTTGTTGCTATCGAGACGTTCATTTAAGGTCCGTTTGAATACAACTTATTTTTCCTGAAAACTGAAAACACTGTAGTAAAATAATTTTTAAATGTGTGAATAGTGCCGTGAGACCTATTTTTAATAAAAAAGTTATTGAAAAGTGAAGTTTGTGGGTCCTGCAAACAGTGCACGGGACCCACGAGTGTGATGAAAAGGGGCTGAAAAGTCAAATATATACGGCTACTGTTCATGAACAGTGAAATTTGTCCCCCTGAAACGCGTGCTGCAGTAAAAAAAAAAAACAAAAAACGCAAACGCAACAAACGCCGAGTCCAAACAGATACTTAGTCTCTCGCCATCTTTTTTCTCTTTTAATGTAAAAAATTCTATTACGAAGAGCATCCACAGCAGTTGTGGCATAATTTATGCCACTTTGCCACAATAAAGGCCTACTTTATTATTTTACCATATCATTTTACGACATCCCATTTATCAGATGTTTTATCATTTAATTCTATACATTAAAATAATATTTACTACACATTAAAATAATATTTACTACACATTAAAATAATATTTACTGCACATTAAAATAATATTTACAACTAATCAAACACAATCAACAGACATCACACTGCTGCCAACAACCAACAGCCACCACCACATAACCACCACATCCTCCACAACCCAAAACACAATTCAAAACAAACCTATAGCCCACCAACACCAAATCGGAAGCCCCAACACCACCACCACCACCACCGCCACCACCACCTCAACCACAAACCTCGACAAACCCACCGCCTCCACACTTTCACCCATACCCACTTCCAAACCCAAAACCTTCATAATCCAAGTCAACCTAGACTCCAAACCCACCATCTTCATCACCGTCATCGTCATTACTGACCCACACAACAGACCCACACCGATATTATTCCCACACCGACATCGCCGACCCATACCGACATTACTCCCAACCAAACCCACCCACCTCCATTGGAACCGAACCCAGATAATAAGCTCAAAGGAAAGATACCCACTTCGGTTACACTAAATGCATACTTCGAGTATTTAAATCTTTCATCTAATGCGCTTGATGGTGAAATACCCACTTCGTTTAGGGACTTGATTTCGTTGAAGAACGTGTCTTTAGCATCCAACTCGTTGTCAGGTTCGATCCCAGACTCGATTGTCAGCGTCGGCGTCGGCATTGGCGTGGAAGAGCAATGAGGGTTGGGGTTTGAGAGGAGAGGATTGGGGTGAGAGAGAGGAGAGGATTGGGGTCTGAGGGTGAGACTGACGGAGAGATGAGAGAGAAAGAGGAATAAAAAAATAATAAATCCATATGCCACACCCGTCCGTACTGTGGCAAATTTGTGACTCTACTATAGTATGTTGCAAAAAATATGAGATATGACACATCTAATAAATGGGGTCAAATGGTGTTTGGTGTGTCAAATATTTAGCATTTGGCATATATGGCACATCTACTGTGGGTGCTCTAATGTAGTTTTTTTAATTTTTTTTTTTTATCATTAAAGTTGAGTTTTTTTTTTTTTTTTTAAATTTTTTATTTTATACAAAATAGAAATTATACTTTAGCCTAATTTAAATGTAAATGTGTGTGAAACTCTATTTTAGAGATTTGAATTTCAACCCTTATGTAATGACCATCACACTAAAAGACAAGAGTGCGTGGTGGTGTTTGTTTAATTTTTATTGTTAGTTGGGGCATTATTCTATATCTTGCACAATGATGGGCTAATATATATCTCTATTAATGCTAGTTTGTATTGTCTAGTGCTATCTTTAGCTGGAGTTGGTGTTAGCTTTTTTTTAATGGGTTTTCATGTGTCTTTGTAGACTTGAGTGTATTCTCTTTCTGCTAGTGTCTTGAGTCTTCTTAGGCTGTTTGTTCTGTATTATGCTTTTAATCATCAGTAATATTATTTTGTTTCATTAAAAAAAAAAAAAAAAAAAAAACCTGAGAACATAATAACATGATTCTACGTAATTTTATACAACATCTCTAGATTTCTCGAGATGCCACAACCGTCTGCGCTTTACAGGTACTTCTATTTTGTTGGTTGGGTATGGCCTTGGCGTTGTTTATGGCACTCGCAATTTACCTTGTCGATGTTTAGCTTTTATAATTTAACAAATGAATGTCCAGAGAATAGAGTCTAGAGTCTAGACTGGAATAACCTTTTTAATGGACTGCGCTGCTTGAACAAATGATTCATCTGGCTAGTCATGGTTAGAAAATCTAAGGTAAAGCCAGCCTCTTCTGGGCTTGCAAAGGAGAGAGAAAAATTTAAAATCCTAGAAAATTCATATTCACTCCAGTGAGTTCAGATGATGACAAATAAAACCTCCCCTTCGGCACCTTGATGGACAAAAGGAGCATTTTGCCATTTTTGGAGAACGGATTCAAATTTTGATGGACCAATATAAAAAATCTCAGACTTAATGGAGCAAGATGAAAAAAAAATCTAGATTGGCTGCTGAGTTGTGGGCTGTTAGGTATGGAATTGGTCTTTCCATTTCCCTTAATTTGCAGGCAGTAGAAATTGAGCTAGATGTTAAGATTATTGTTGATCTTCTTAAAGACCATAATCTTGCTAATAATTCTAATGCTACTATTGGAATTAGTCTTTCCATTTCCCTTAATTTGCATGCAGTAGAAATTGAGCTCGATGTTAAGATTATTGTTGATTTTCTTAAAGACCCTAATCTTGCTAACAATTCTAATGCTATTATTGTGATTGATTGCAGGGAAATTCCAAGGAGATTTCCTCAAGTTAGGATATCCCACTACTATACAAAGGCTAACAAGTGTATTGATCCACTTGCCTAGCGGATTGTCCACTGAGCTCAAGATTTTGTTTTGTTTTATGAGCCTCATTCTAATGTGTATTTGTTACTTTAAATTTGGACCATGTTGGTACAGTGTATGAACGTTTGGTTCCTTTTGATGGGGGTTAGCTATCCTCCTTAATAATATTATCCTTTAAATAAAAAAAACTTACATAATTAATTAATATCTTTTAGGCTTAAAAATATTGTTGGTCTTCAAAATTTAAAATACTAGCGAATTTAGTCCCTAAAATTTGTTAGTATATATTATGGTCTAGCCCAATGGACTTAGGCCTACTGTTTTATTGCTTGTGCTATAA
Source organism: Quercus lobata (assembly GCF_001633185.2). Taxonomy (NCBI): domain Eukaryota; kingdom Viridiplantae; phylum Streptophyta; class Magnoliopsida; order Fagales; family Fagaceae; genus Quercus; species Quercus lobata. The sequence goes on along the minus strand of NC_044905.1, from coordinate 3,810,013 downwards.
ATTACTTGCCTTACGCACCTTTTATTTGAGCTACACACATATATACTTATATAAAAAGGTAGTCCCTGACGCAATTCTTGACACAAAAATATTAATAAATTACTCTCTCTCTCTCTCTCTCTTAATTAACAAAGTTTAAAGTGATCGCACAAGCTATTACTTAGAGTTTCTTAGGGACTAAGATTGATCTTTTAAATTATTTAGGGACTAAAAGCAATTTTTTTAAGTTTGTTAAGAATTAAAAGTGATAACTTTAAATTTCAGGAACTAAAACTGCTAAACTTTAGAGATCAACAATATGTCTTAACCAAAATTTTTATCAAATTATTGAATTTTTAATCTTTGGAAAAGGATGGAGAAGAATTATCTAACAAATGAGGAATTCTATTTTTATTTTTTGGGAATTAAGTCATAGATTTTATTGACTCATGTTGTTGTAGGTACATGACTAGTTTAAAGGGAAGATGCAAGCTAATGAAAAGGTTAAATAAATTTAAAAAAACACACACACTCACCTATTTCACATCAAAGTGGATGCTAAATGCCTACCCAACGTATAGGACTATAGGAGAGACTCCAATTTATTGGGTAATGCGTTCACAACTATGCTTGCTTTATGAATGGAATTTGGTAGTCACTAGACATATCATATTTAGTAGGTCATGGGACTAAATCTTTTTCTTGGTATGAGAGCATCTCAACTACTTGGCTCATGGTAGGTCTTGCATCTTTATCTTCTTCTACGCATTGTAGAGCAACTTGAAGCAAAGCTTCCATCTCGCCCATATCATATTTACCTTCCAACATTGGATCAATGATGTTTTCAAGTGAGGAAATATTTGTAGCCTCTTTCTTCATATTTTCTCTCCCCCACGTAACTAGCCTTTTGTGCTCTGCCTCCCCACCATCATCTATAGCATGGACACTCCTTGACGGCCCCTTTTTGGTCACCATTTCTACCACAACAATCCCATAGCCATAAACATCCACTTTGGAGGTGATAGGTAGATTGAAAACCCACTCTGGAGCCATATAACCATGAGTTCCTCTTATCTTTGAGAAGCTTGAATGCTTAAGAATACCTCTAGCCAAAATCTGCCACTTTTGGTTGATAAGTCAAGTCCAAAAGTATATTATGAAGCTTTACATTGCAATGTAAAATCCATTCCAAGCAATCCTCATGCAAATAGGTTAGGCCTTTTGCAGTGCCCATGGCAATTTTGAACCTTTTCTCCTAATTAAGTGTCTTAATTGAGAGGTTTTTTGCTAAAGAACCATACTCCATGTACTCGTACACCAAAAGCCTGTGAAATTCACCTTCTCCTTGGTTGGCTTCATTGAGGCGCTTGATTGCTGCAACTCGACTGTCAGGCAACACCCCTTTGTATACAATTCCCCCTGCACCTCTTCCAATCTCTTTAGTATGTTAGGACATATGTGATTCATTTGTTAGGAACATATGTCACTATTTTATGTAATTGGCAAATTCTTTGACAAAACGTATTTTACTTGTATTTGGGTAGATTTAGGATGTGTTTAATACTTCAAGAAACTGTGTTTTAAGATCAAGTGTTAAAACCATGCAAGTATATCCAAGATTCAAGCTAAAAAGTGCAAGTTCATTAAAGCTTGACAGCTAGTTATCTATCGAGCTTGAAGAGTTGTTCCAGCCCTGTGGCTCGACAGCAGCTCGACAAACAAGCATATGTCGAGATTTATGAAAAACATAATTTTAATTCTATTTTGACTTTAATCCGTGATTATGTGTTTGAGCTTTCTTTTCTCACAACCCTAAACATATAAAAAGATTATTTTAAGGGCCGTCAAAGGTGACACAAGTTGCACAAGTGTTGAGTAAAGTTTGTTCAAGCAAATTGTGACCAGGGACAGAATTTGTCCTAGTTCATCATTCTTGTAAAGAAGTTGCTGTGTTTGTGCACCGTAGTGTTTTGTGACCAAACATCTTCTTGATTTTCATCATTGGGATGAACTGAAAAACTTTGCAGCCAACAACCTTCTCTAGTTGGTGATTGAAGTCGCATACTGGGATCCGCGCAATTGGTTAATCACATACTGGGAGACGTGCATCAAAAAGAGAGATTGTCACTACAGAACAAGTCCAATTGGGTATTGGGGTAAGAGTTCAACTGTAGGTTGGTATAAGGTATTGAGATTCCTTTACTTGTAACCGCTTGTTATGATAATAGTGGATTTTTAGGAGTGGTGACCTTAAAATCACCCGGTGGGGTTTTTGCCGTGTTGGTTTTCCCTATTCGTAAACAAATCATCGTGTCAATTTATTTTTCCCTGCACTTAGTTTAATTGGTGATTTGTTTGTGCTACCACGCGTTTGTATGTTAATTTGATTAATTAATAAACTTGACTAATTAATCAATTAATTCATCACAAATGGTCAATTCATTTTTGGCCTATCACAGTAAAACCCTTTGTGGCCTTTTTTAGCTCAGCATAGGTAAAATATCTAAATCCGGTGGTAGCAAGAACATAACCTTCCTTGTTTGCACTTGAATTTTTTCGGGTTTTGATCAAGAGAAACCATACCACAAAGATACAGATGATTTCAAGTCCTCCTACTCCACAGGCAAACCAAAGCATGAATTTCACTATCCCGTTTTCATTGTATTTACTACTTTGTAGTGTACTTTTACTTGAGCAATTTAAACTGAATTCTTCAAGAGTTGTTGGACAAGAGTTTGTTTTTTGGCAATTTCAAATAGATGTTTCCATTTAAATTTGGATAATGAGATCCATTCAGCAATAACATCTTAGGATGACAAATTGTATAACCATGGCGAAGGGTGTATTGGAATGCTTTGCAATCACATGATTTCAAGCATATATCCTTATAATGGTTGAGGGTGTAATTGAGGAAGACCCCAAAATCATTCCCGTAAAAGTCAACATGGGACAACAACTGAAATTTCGACTCATTTTTGTTACAAGAGAGATGAAATTGGGGTTCACAACCGTAAGCCCAATCACTATGATTTTTCATCTTGTTGCCTAGAAGGCAGGAACATTTCCAGCCAGAACCAATAACATAACTCCACAAACTGTTGGCCCCACAAGCACCAGGAATGTTACAAGGTGTTTGAATGGCTTGCCATGAAACAACCCAGGTCTTTCCCTCCTCTTCCCAACTATACAATCAAATATTACCATCATAATCAAGTGTCAATCTTCTATGAAGCACTGCTCCATAGTCAAATGACATAAAAGTAAAACCATCATACAAACTTTAAAGCATTCTTTCATATTGAAGCTACAAACTTACATTTACTTCAAGTGTGGCTGCTGAGTTGTGGGCTGTTAGGGATGGAATTAGTCTTTGCATTACTTAATTTGCTGGCAGAGGAAATTGAGCTAGATGCTAAGATTATTGTTGGTCTTCTTGAAAACCCTGATCTTGCTAACAATTCTAATGCAATTATTGTGGCTGATTACAGGGAAAGTCTTAAGGAAAATTCCTCAAGTTTGGATCTTCCACTACTATAGGAAGGCTATCAAGTGTGTTGATGGACTTGCTTGGCAGGATGTCCACTAAGCACAGGATTTTGTTTTGCTTTATGAGCCTCCTTTTGATGACCGATGTGTATTTGTTACTTAATTTGAACCATGTTGGTATAGTGTATGAATGTTGGGTTCCTTTTTAATGAGGGCTAGCTGCCCTCCATAATAATATTATCCTTTTTACCCAAAATAAAGGAAAAAAAAAAATTACATACTTAAGTAATACTATTTAGGATTAAATATATTGTTGGTCTTCAAAATTTAACAAATTAGTGAATCTAGCCCTCGAAGTTTGTTAGCATATATTACTGTCTAGCCCAATGGGTTTAGGCTCAATATCTTATTACTTGTACCATAAATTACTTGCCTACACTCCTTTTACTTGTGCTACACATATATGCTTCTATAAAAACTATAAAAATGTAGTTTCTTGCACAATTCTTGACACAAAAATATTATTCTCTCTCTACTTTATTTTATTAACAAATTTTAAAATGATCACATTTAATCCCTAATATGACGTAGTCAAATTAGAAGTTGACACATTAGCATTCCACAATACAACAAGCAATTACTTAGAATTTGTTAGAGACCAAGATTGACCTCTTTAAATTTTTAAGGACTAAAAGTGACTATTTTAAGTTTGTTAAGGATTAAAAGTGATCACTTTAATTTTTAAGGACTAAAATTGCCAATATAATAAAATTTAGAGATCAATAGTATATTTTAACCAAAATTTCTATCTTATTATTGAAATTTTAATCTAAGAGAATTAAGTCATAGATTTTATTGAATCACGTTGTTGCAGGTACATGATTAGTTTAAAGGGCAGATGCAAGCTAATGAAAAGGATAAGTAAGTTAAAAAAAACACACACATACACACTTGTTTCACATGAAAGTGCATGCTAAACTATAGGAGAGAACAGGTTCACAATTATGATTGCTTTATGAATGAAATTTGGTAGTCACTTGAGATATCATATTTAGTAGGCCTTGAGGCTTCACTCATCACTACACTCGTCAAATATAACAACATCACTGACTTTTTCTTGGCGTAAGAGCATCTCTACTACTTGGCTCATAGTAGGTCTTTCATCTTTGTCTTCTTCTACGCATTGTAGAGCAACATGAACCAAAGCTTCCATCTCAAATATGTCATATTTACCCACCAACATTGGATCAATGATTTCTTCAAGTAAGGAAGTATCTGTAGCCACTTTCTTCATTTTTTCCCTCACCCATGTAACCAGCCTTTTGTGCTCTGCCTCCCTACCATCATCTATTGCATGGACACTCCTTGATGGACCTTTTCCTGTCACCATTTCTAGCACAACAATCCCATAGCTATAAACATCCACTTTGGAGGTGATAGGTAGATTGAAAATCCATTCTGGAGCCATATAACCTCGTGTTCCTCTTATATTTGAGAAGCTTGAATTCTTAAGGACACCTCTATTTTGTAACTTTGACAGGCCAAAATCTGCCACTTTTGGTTGATAAGTTGAGTCCAAAAGTATATTTTGAGGCTTTATATCGCAATGCAAAATCCAATCCAAGCAATCTTCATGCAAATAGGCTAGGCCTTTCGCAGTGCCCACAACAATTTTGAACCTTTTTTCCCAATCAAGTACATTAGCTGAAAGGTTATCTGCTAAAGAACCATGCTCCATATACTCATATACTAAAAGCCGATACTTTCCCTCTGCACAATAACCCCACATCTCTATTAAGTTCATGTGGTTAATCCTTCCAATGATGGTTACTTCAGCTAGAAATTCACCATCTCCTTGGCTGGCTTCTTTGAGAAGTTTGATTGCGGCAACTCGTTTGTCAGACAACACCCCTTTGTAGACAATTCCTCCCGCACCTCTTCCGATCTCTTCACTAAAATTCTTTGTGGCCTTTTTTAGTTCTGTGTATGTAAAATTTCTGAATCCGATGGCAGCACGATCATAGGCTTGCTTGTCAACACCTAAACTTTTCTCGATTTTGATGAAAAGACACCACACCAGAAAGAAAGAGATGATTTCAAGTCCACCCACTCCACAAGCAAACCAAAGCATGAATTTTTGTGTCCTGTTTCTACCACTTTGTATTGTACCATCGCCTGGGCAAGTTAAATTGAATTCTTCTAGAGGATTGAGGAGGGACGAGATTTTGCTTTTCGGTAGTTTCAAAAAGAGGTCTCCATTTGAATTCGGTGTACGATACCCATTTAGCAATCGTGTCTTAGGAGAACATTTTGAATAACCGTAATACTCGTTAAAGCTGTATTCGAACGCTTCGCAATCACAAGAGGCCAAACATAGATCCCTACATTGATCAAAGCTGTAATTGTTGAACAGCCCAAAATCATTCCCATAATACGAGTAAAAGTCAACCTGGGATAACTGCAGAAACCCCGACTCATTTTGCTCGCAAGAGAGATCAACTTCGAGTTCACAGCCATCAGCCCAATCAATACGATTTTTCATCTTGTATCCTGGTGGGCAGGAACATTTTCTGCCGGAACCAATAACATAACTGCACAAACCGTTTGCCCCACAAGCACCAGGAATCATCTCGCAAGGTTTCTGAATGGCTTGCCATGAAACAACCCAACTCTGCCCCTCCTCTTCCCAACTGTACAATCGAATGTTACCATCGTAATCAAGTGTCAATCTTCTATGAAGTACTGCTCCATAGTCAGCTGACACAAAAGTTAAATTATCGGATGAACTAAAGTTCCCCAAGGAATTAAGGACAGCTGTTTTGCTATTGTTGTAGGAGATCCTTCCAGTATCCCAGAGTGTAAGCCATGGGTTAGGCCAATAATCAGTACTGGAAATCCCAGAATCATTATAAAAAAGGCGGAGAATGTTTTTGTTGTTGAAGAAAAACTCATAGAAACCAGTGGAATAATTGCTCTGGCTTCTTGAGGAGACAAGCTTGATGTTTCTAGTGAGTAGTTGTTGAGGAAGAAGGGTATCTGTAGGGAAATCAAAGCTTTGCCACAAAATAACACCGTCCACATTGCATAGAACAAGGTTACCGGTGTTGTAGAGAGATAATTGGACAAAGGAGAGTGAGACAGTGTTTGTGATCCAAACATTTAATTTATTGGCATCAGTTAAGATCAGATTGCCATTTTTGAGAAGAGAGAGCTTTGAGTGCTTACCATTAACTGGCCGGTCACGGTTTGCCATCCAAACTACGGTGCGTGAGTTGCAAAACCAAATGGCAAAGCAATAGGCATTATCACCCACAGAATAAAAGCCAGCAGAGAAGTCGCCATTTGGTGATATCAGACTATCTGGTTTCTCTACTGATATGGATGTGCCGTTACTAATAGCAATCAATGCTGAAGATGATAGTGGGAATGAAAATGCCAAAGAGAGTAGAAGGAAGAAGATTGGCGAACCCATGAGAGCTATTGGGCAAGGCTAGGCAATACCATAATTGATTTCTATTTAATTAAAACTGACAAAGACTATTCCTACCGACAACATTTCTTCAAAATTTATGATGCAGGTGGTATCTAATCACTCTCTCACATTGTCTTGTCTAGATTAGAATGCGTTTTACAGGCAAGAGCACTCTCCCAAGATTCAAGGGCGGAAAAGATACGATCAAAGATAATATCTATTTTTTTTTTTTTTAAATCATTAAAGTTGAGGATTGTTATTATTTCAAAAAAAAAAAAAAAAAAAGCTGAGGATCTTATCATCTGTTAAAAACAAGCCTCACTTGGATTGCCAATCCTAGTTTTTTTTAAAATTTTTTAAGTTCGGTTGCATTAGAATACCAATGAAAACAATTTGGTAGTGCACAGTGGGACAAAATGGGGGTTAAAATCTGAAAAAAAAAAAAAAAGTTGTCTCCTTTTTTTTTTTTTGGGTAAACCAAGATTTAACATTAAACTAGGAATTTACAAGTCTATTATAATACATACTAAACTTATCAAAAGCTAACAAAGTCTCCACCACAAACGGTAGGTTACAAAAAACAACAAAATGAGTGAAGGATTGTGCTCCTAGCTTGGCCAAAGCATCTGCACATTGATTGGCTTCACGGTAGAAATGAATCACGTGCTTGTTTGGGATTTGCTTCAAGAGGTTCCTGTAATCAGATAACAATGATTCCATCATGATATTTTCAACCTCATTATTCATAAGCATAACAATACTCAGCAACATTTACTGAAAATTATTATGTGCTCCGGAGTACGATAATGTAGTATCATGTTATTGTACTCTGAAAATAACTAATAATTACTTAATTTTTATTGTTTTTTATTATTTTAATTTAGTTTATTGCAAGGGAGTTTTCCACTAGTGGCGAAACTTTTTTTTTTTTTTGGCCATATCAGCTTTAAAGGGGGGAAAAATGTATGGCAGGTGCATTATTAGTTGTTTTGTAAACAAATGGTATTAGGGATATTAGAAATTTTACTACATTAATTTTACAAATTAAGATGTCATCGGTTAGTAAAAAAATAATTTATATATTTATTTATTATGTTATTGAAGTGACATAAATCATATTTATTAATTATCATATCAATTTGTAGATATACCTTGTAGTAAAATTTGTAGTAATTGGTCAATTTCAAGCAACTACTTTAATTTGTGGTCTCGGTTGATTACAATGGTAAGGCTACGGCGGCATTGCTTGGGCAATCCATCTTTTAGTTTTTTAATTTTTTAATTTTAAAATTTTTTTCTTTTGGCTTCATATTTTTCAGTTTTTTTGCTGGTTTTCTCCCCAATTTCCCATCTATATAAGTAACAAAGCTTTTGATTTTTAATTTTATATTTTAAAAAAACAAATTGCTTTAGTTGTTTGTGACAAAAAATGTGCTTGTAAGATACTGTACAAATAAAATCATGATCCCAAAATCTACTCTTTTATGATAGAGAAGAAGTACCATAATGGTTTTGGGACCTCATGTACGGTATCCACTTGTTTAAACTTACATTGGAGGGCATTTTGAAACTTGGGTCGGATCGTACTGTCCGACCGCGTTAACTGGAAAACCATCCACCAAAACGGTTTTTTTAACCTCAAAAACCGACATATAAGAAAAACTCAATGAACCGTGCGAACCGTGGTTGAACCACCCGATTTTAAAAATCGTGGACGGTTACTGTCTTAACCATTAAGGGAGCAAGTGGTTCAAGTAAGAATGACCCACAATTCATTTCTTTGCATTTCCAGGACGTAAACCAAAAATTCTAGAACTCACGGTTCCAAAAATTGATTAAATTAAAAGATGTAGATCTATAATTATAAACAATTGTTGTTTCCGCAGACCATATATTCACTTCTTTAAACACAATTTTAATATTAGTAATAAAATCTAACGTGAAAAAGTTCAAAAAACTTTGTTAGTTGTAATCCACTTCCCAATTAATATAAGTGTGTGCAGACAAAGATGTTTCTTTTAGAAATTAAAAAAAAAAAAAAAAGTTTTAACAACTATTAGTGGAGACACAAATGCAATTATAAAAATCAACAATTTGGGTTATTAAAAAAAGTGAGACCCAAAGCTTTCAAATGGCCAATTTTTCTTCTTCTCCATCCCTAGCCAATTCTGACTTGTCGAATAGTCAATTACTGGATGGGCCCTTTGATGTTTTTGTATATGAATGAAAAATGTAGCACGAGAACCACGATATTCTTCTAATCATTCTTGCTTTTCTTTTTTGTTTTTTTTTGTTTTTCTTTTCTGTTGGGTTTTTAGGTGAGTGACCATTCCATGAAAGTTACTGACTCATCTTATTCTTATCATCATCATCATCATCATCATCAAAACCTACTTATAAAAGATAGCTACGACCTTGTGGCCCACTGGCTCCTGCTCCAGATAATGCATTCGTAGCTTCATTTATTTAATTTTTATAAGGAGCCAATGAATGAAAGCAACTTCAAACTAAACCATAACTTTAAATAATCATTGACGTGGGAGGGAAGCTGAAATTATGATAATGAATACGACTGGGTGTGATGTTAGAAATACTATAAATTTTATTATATACTAACTTTTAGAAAATAATGTGCTGATAAAAAAAAGTAATTTTAACATTTATTTGTTATGTTAATAACATTCATTAATCATATTTATTGTCACATCAATTTTTAAAAGTTATAATATTATAAAATTTGTAATAATTTCAGTATATTCTAATAAGTATATAGTAAATTTCAATTATCTATGCATACATAATTGCAGCTCTCTCTCTCTCTCTCTCTCTCTCTCCACAAAATTAAAGAATCTATTACATACTAACCCATTACATGTCAACTGAAAATAAGCGAAAATAGCACTCTATGCTTTATAGAACTAGCTTATATTATCTAAAAATTTTAAGTTGGTAACATATATTTAATAGTCTAATAAGAATAATTAATGTATTTTTGTCAATTTTTTTCCTCCCAAAAAAATATTCTCAATTACTTGTTTAATTGTCTTTTTTTCCCTTACCACTCTACTAATGAATAATTTTTTCTATGATTTCTCGTACCTCTTCTAGTTCCTTGAATTAAATAAAATAGACTATTCAAGTGGATGTCAAGAGGCCTTTTTTGTGTGGATAATCTGAACTTTCATTATAGGAACAAAAACTAAGGAACAATAGAAGAATAATCAGTTCTGCAAATATTAGCAATAATATCAGGGAGGTTAAACTTATTACAAGAAAAAGACTTTGCAAGACTGCTAACCAGCTTAGTAAAAACATAATATGTCAAGAGAGAGAAATTATTAGGTCCACTAGGAGGATTGTTGATGTGGTCCTCCTTGACCTCTCAACCAATAAAATGTCATTATTTATGTAAATGTGACATCACTTAGTAATTTTTATTTTTTATTCCTTATGTTGATTAGGAAGCTCATTCATGCATTTGCATAAATGGCACTGTCTCATTGTTTGAGAGGACCAAGTCAACAGTTCTTCTGGTGGATCTAATAATTTCTCGTCAGAGGCTTATAATCCAATACCATACATTACTTTCATTTATTATTAAGAGAATAAGGTTCAAATCTCCATTAACTCCTAATGTACTATCTAATAATAATAATAACTAAAATAGATTGAATCATATGTAAAAGCTAAATAGTGATAGTAGCATAGAGGCATGATCAAACTATATATTTGACCAAAAAAAAATAAAAATGATCAAACTATATATAAAATGTCTTATGAAATGTCGGTAATCTTATCATTTCCATTGTTACAAATCAACAAGCATTGAGTGAGTAACTATCATTATTTTGGAAAGGAAAAAGAAAAAGGGCAGACAAACTAAACAAACAACAAGTTCCCAATCTATGGCTCAATGTCAAATCAAATGGCCCTTTTATCTAAATCAACAAACCTTTTTTTAAAGAGTCCCCATCCCATGGAATAATGGAACTGTTACGTATTTCAGTAAAAGCGAACCATCAATATTATATCTAAATATTTCACAAATAAAAAGTGGGAGAAGAATAAAACAAAAAATTATATAATTTTATTGTTTGGACATATTAACTTTAATTTTTAAATTGAACACTTTAAAGTTTAAACTCCATACTTTTATAATGTATCTACAAAAAACCTCACCACATTTATTAAAGTCTGACATTTAAAATAACCAAGGAAAAAATTGTGGCTTTTATTCTCTGATACTTTCAGCAAAAAAAATTATTTTATATATATATATATATATTTTATTTTTGATAAAAAAAAAACTTTAGATGAAGGAAGACTACCTCATACCATAGTCAAGGCAAACCACATGCCTCAGGAGATTTATATTGGATTTATAGATCGTCTGTCAAGGAGGACTACTGGCAGCTGGACTCGAACTTAAACATTTTGAGCGAAGTCGACCTTACCAACTGAACCAATCCCCATCAGCAAAAGAAAAAAAAAAAAAAAAAATATATATATATATATATATATATAAAATTTCTCTATTTCTAAGAGCATTCACAATTGGCCAACTATATGTCAAATGTAACCAAAATTTAGCATTCAGGCCCAATAACTCTCAACAACCGGAAGGCTAAACAGGGGAAAGTGTAAATTTTTTTGGCATAGTGCTACAGTACTATCGTAAATGTATGATGGTATTGTAGCATAATCCCAAATCTCAAATACTATTTTTTATTCCAAATGCTCTTTCTCTCTCTTTGGTGTCTCTTCTTAAAGTTCTGCTCTCCCTCTGTCCACAACAGTCCACAACAATCCAAACTCCTCTCTTTCATCACATCTCTCATTTAGCTCACGATGGTGGGTATTTTCTGGTGTGTGCTCTAATGTGGGTCAAGTGACAGTGTTGGTCGTGGGTATGGCAGCATGAGTTGGGTTGTGCGGTCTGGCGGCGTGGAGGTGGGTCGTGGCGAGGTCGTGTGTGGCAAGGTGGGTCATGGCAAGGCAGGTCATGGCGAGCTGGGTTGCGACGAGGTGAGTCATGGACTCATGGCGTGGATTTCGACGAGGTGGGTCACGAATTCACGGCAGAGGTGAGTTGTGTGGGTTTTCTTGGCAGTGGTGGGTTTGTGACTGATGTGGGCGTGGGTCAGGTGGTGCAGCAGTGGCAAGGGCAAGGGATTGTGGCGGCGTGGGCCTAGTTTTGATTTTGGATTTGTATTTTGGATTTTGTTATGGATTTTGGTAGGGTTTTGCTATGGATTTTAGATTTTTATTTTGGATGGATTTCGTTATGGATTTTGCTCAGTGGAGGTGGGTGGTGTGACTGAGAAGCTAGAGGGTGGTGGTGGTGGTGGGTGGTTGAGAGAGTAAGAGAAATAGAAATCAGAGAGAGAAATGAGAAATATTTCTATATTATTTTAATGTTTAGTATGGCAAAATAAAAGTTTAGATGCTAAGTATATTGTAAAATGATATTGTATAATTGATAAAGTAATTTTTTAAGATGATAAAATAAGATAAGATGGCATTTTCAAATGAGAATGCTATGCCGACCCAAATTTTTTCTAAAAAATCTAAATAACGATAATACAAGATACAACTGTTTTAAATCTATATATGTCATACCCTCAGGTAGTCACATCGTACGGTAGATGCATGTTATTGAGAAGCTAATCGGTGGTGGGTGGTTGAGAGAGTAAGAGAAATAGAAATCAGAGAGAAAAGTGAGAAATATTTTTATATTATTTTAATGTTTAATATGGTAAAATAAAAATTGAAATGCTGGGTATATTATAAAATAATATTATATAATTGTTAAAATAATTTTTTAAAATGATAAAATAGGATAAAATAACATTTCGGAATTTGCCGACCCAAATTTTTCCTAAAAAATCTAAATAACGACAATACAATCTGCTATATTTAATCAAATACCTTTGCCATCTTCTTCACCTTTTGCTTTGCATGTTTATGTAGAAATTATCTTTGACATTTCTTGATGCTGTTGTTGTCTCTTCTCTTGGTTCTCCACCTCACTATTCAATCGCACCAAACTCCTTTTGAAAGTGAAAAGTATGATGGAGAAATGTTAAATCCTATTCTTCTAGTCATGTCTTCGTAGAGTTTATAGTATAAATCCAAAGAGAGCTTTGGTTGTTTCCTAGGCGTGAAAAAGTGAAAGAAATGACACAATAATGAACGGATGAAATGCATTTTACTCACTATGACTTTCCAAAATCATAAATCCAAATTTTTATTCCTATCGAGTCATGCTTAAATGAATGCAGACCACTATCCATAACTTCGGAAAGAAAAAGTTGTAAATGTTGTTAAGAGCTTTATAACGATCTAATTGATATTTTTTTAGTGTTCTTAATAGAAATATTCTTAATTTAAGTGCACTTTTTCTAACAATCGAAGTATATAAAAGAGAAAAAAGAAAAAAAAAAGATGTAAACTTTTAAATTAGACTAATTTCCCTTACGATAGATAAAATAAAAAAAATTAAGAAAAAATGGACCACTTAAATATATTCATAGCTTTCAAAATTTAAGGCCCATGAGTCTAAGATTTTACTTGCTGTTAAAATTCTTTTCCGTCAAAGTCCTTGGATTTGAAAAGCTAGTGCATTGAAACCTAATCCTGTCTAATCATGTCTATTGGTTCAACATCATTCATTCATAAGTACTACTGTTTTGATACTTCTGAATATTGGGGCCTATGGTATGAATGAATCCCAATGCCCCCAGTCCTTTTGTGACATGGTGCCGGTATAAGGTGTACTTGTTCATTCCTTGATTCAATATAAACAAATTAATAATATCATTTATCATATATTCATATAATTTTTAACAAGGAATGGGTACGCTGTGTGAGAAAATCCATGCATATTATTACTTGGTTATAGGCTCTTATAGCTAATTTATGATTATCAGTTACAGAACCAACAAAAAAAAGTTTTTAATCTCAAAATTTTGGAATTTGGTTATGAATTTTCAATATATTATCAAAGTTTGAGCACATATTCTTATCCGTATTCTATTTCCAACATGATTTATTTTACACAAATGCAATTCAGCTTTTTTGCTTATAAATGTGTGTATGTCTGTGAATTAGTGATGAGTATGATGGCACCTTCTTTTTGTGTTTTGGTACTTATATGTTGTAGTTTTTGTTTAATTCTTAAATATATTAATCTCTTTCATATTATTCTGTAATCAAAGACTTTATTGCTCTTTCTCAAAAAAAAAAAAAAAAAAAAGACTTTATTGCTAGGAAACATCCTTTCACTTTCTATCCCATGTGACATGCTCAGCTTAGCCTAACAAGGATCACAGTCCTCAATCAATATTTAATTGCGGAAGTTATCCGAATCTTAAAAGTACTTTTAAAGATAGTACTTTCAGAAGGACTAAAAATAAACACTACCTTCCGTTGTCCCATAAAAAAACACCAGCTGCACAGTACATAATTGCAAGGATCCAAGGCATAAAATGGTTGCATAAGGCCATGCAAAACTGCAGAATACACAACCTTAGGGACCATTCTATGCTTTGTAAAACTCTCTTCCATGGACCAAAAACATTGCTAGGTGTGATGATTGAGAGTAGAGGACCTGACTGCTAATACTACCCAACACGCAAAAGATTTCAGATTTATTTTTTTTAAATTATTATTATTAATTTTTTGTAAACAAAAAATAGGAAGAGGGGAGCAATTGGTGTGGCTTCCCTACCTAGAGGTGATCAAAGTAACGCTTGACTATCTCTCGGATGAGACCCCATACTCCCGGTTTATGTGAGTAACTCACTTATTTTTTAGGTCAACCATTAAGAATGGAAATGAGATATAAAGAGTATTAATACATAGCTAGTTGTTTGAGGTTCGAATTCAAGTCCTGAAACTTGTTAACTCGATAGCTTAACAACTAGGCCATCTAAATGATGGTGATTTTAGATTAAGTTAATTCTTAAAGTTCTACATAAAAGTGAAGGGTATGATGATTGATTTCGTAAATTGTGCAATAATTCAATAACCTGGCCGGGCTACATAATGTCAATCTAACCACTCTACACCTCTTTGCAATTCGTAACAATGTTGATCTTGGGATTCTTCAATGTGTAACACTGGCAAGTCAAGCCCCACCAATAGATGAGAAAAATTGAGGATTGATTAGTTTAAAACTAATATAATTTTATGTTTTTAACAGAGATATCTAAGACTTAAATCCTTCATCCCTGTTATAACTATTAAATTATTAAAAAATAAAAATAATGACCTTCCATCGAGTTGACATCCCCATTGAACTCCCATTGATGTCAACATCCATGACAAGCACCACCTATGAAGTTTTATCATTCTAGCATCATTAACAATTTCTTCTTACTTGATTTTGGGTCTGTTTGGATAGAACTTATTTTACTGAAACTGAAAACTGAAAACTGAAAACACTGTAGCAAAATAATTTTTAAATGTGTGAATAGTACCGTGAGACCCATTTTTAATGAAAAAGTTGCTAAAAAGTGTAATTTGTGGGTTTGTGAACAGTGCACGTATACACTGTTCACTGTGGAAAGTCAACATTTGTGGTTACTGTTCAATGAACAGTGCATGAACAGTAACTGCATTACTCCAAAACTCGTGAAAAAAAAAAAAAAAAAGGAACGAAAATGCAGCTTTAGTGGAATCCAAACACACACTTTATTTGTTTTATTTTGGGCTTGTCAAGTGATTGGTGTGGATGAATACATGAGTTAAAGGTGAGAATTTGAAAGAGGTGAATAATATGATACTATGGTTGATTTTACAGAGATTCAAAAGATTAATTGAAACTAAAGCACAATTGATTTTGATTATTGCATCGATTGATAATGAGTCTTGGGGTTTTCTCGCCCAACGTCTTTAGCTTAGACAATAGGTTTATAAGTAACCTACTGTGTTAGCGAGTTGTGTTTGTGTTGTGTCAAGGCATGAGACAATCCTAACTTGATACATGTAATGATCAAGTCAAAACCCCACAACCCTAACACAACATATTTATTAAGCGAGTTGATACAACATGACCCAAGTAACTCGCTTAATATACAAGTTGTGTTGGTCTATTTCAAATCGTTTAATAAACATGTATTATGTTAACATGGACACGATCCATTTCAATTCATTTAAAAAGTGGCCTAAGATGGAAAATTTATCAACATAACCATTAAAATTATTAATTACTCAATTATATATATTCTAAATTCAAATTCATGTAGGAGAAAAAATGAAATTTATTTATATGAAGATGGTCTTTTTGTTGATTTTGAGTTAAATAGATTAACAAGGAATCAACTTACTTATTAATTGTGTCAAAGAAGACTATATCATATTCGCGGGTCTTGTAAAAAATTATTACTCTTATGGTAACATGTGAACACCTCTTAATTCTCAAGCAAATTCAATCAAAGCCACAAAAAGGCCCAATTGACATGTGATCAGTGATCACCTCTTAATCCTAAAAAAAACACTGGAGCAAAATAATTTTTAAATGTGTAAATAGTACTGTGAGACCCATTTTTAATGAAAGTTTTGCTGAAAAAAAAGGTTTGTGAGTTCCATAAACAATGCATGGGACCCACGCGCAAAACGCTAGATGCGCAAACACTGGACACTTGCCGCTATCGAGACGTTCATTTAAGGTCCGTTTGAATACAACTTGTTTTTTCTGAAAACTGAAAACACTGTAGCAAAATAATTTTTAAATATGTGAATAGTACCGTGGGACTCACTTTTAATAAAAAAGTTGTTGAAAAGTGAAGTTTGTGGGTCCTGTAAACAGTGCACGGGACCCACGAGTGTGATTAAAAGGGCCTGAAAAGTCAAATATATACAGCTACTGTTCATGAATAGTGAAATTTGTCCCCCTGAAACGCGTGCTGCAGCAAAAAAAAAAAAAAAAAAAAACGCAAACGCAACAAACATCGGATCCAAACAGATACTTAGTCTCTCGCCATCTTTTTTCTCTTTTAATGTAAAAAATTCTATTACTAAGAGCATCCACAGCGGCTGTGGCATAATTTATGCCATTTTGCCACAATAAAGGCTTACTTTATTATTTTACCACATCATTTTACAATATCCTATTTATCAGATATTTTATCATTTAATTTTATACATTAAAATAATATTTACTACACATTAAAATAATATTTACAACTAATCAAACACAATCAACAGACATCACACTGTTGCCAACAACTAACAGCCACCACCACATCCTCCACAACCCAAAACACAATTCAAAACAAACTCATAGCCCACCAACACCAAATCGGAAGCCCCACCACCACTACCACCACCACCACCACCACCACAACCACAAACCTCGACAATCCCACTGCCTCCACACCCTCACCCACACCCACTTCCAAACCCAAAACCTTCATAATCCAAGTCAACCCAGACTCCAAACCCACCATCTTCATCGCCGTCATCGTCATCGCTGACCCACACAACAGACCCACATCGACATTATTCCACACCGACATTGCCGACCCATATCGACATTACTCCCAACCAAACCAACCCACCTCCGTTGGAACCGAACCCAGCTAATAAGCTCAAAGGAAAGATACCCACTTTGGTTACACTAAATGCATACCTCGAGTCTTTAAATCTTTCATCTAATGCGCTTGATGGTGAAATACCCACTTCGTTTGTGGACTTGATTTCGCTGAAGAACGTGTCTTTAGCATCCAACTCGTTGTCAGGTTCGATCCCAGACTCGATCGTCAGCATCGGCGTCGGCATCGGCGTGGAAGAGCAGTCAGGGTTGGGGTTTGAGAGGAGAGGATTGGGGTCTGAGGGTGAGACTGACGGAGAGATGAGAGAGAAAGAGGAATAAAAAAATAATAGATCCATATGCCACACTCGTTCGTACCGTGGCAAATTTGTGACTCTACTGTAGCATGTTGCAAAAAATATGAGATATGACACATTTGATAATGGGGTCAAATGGTGTTTTGTGTGCCAAATGTGCCAAATATTTAGCATTTGGCACATATGGCACATCTACTGTGGGTGCTCTAATGTAGTTTTTAATTTTTTTTTTTATCATTAAAGTTGAGTTTTTTTATTTTTTATTTTATACAAAATAAAAATTATACTTTAACCTAATTTAAATGTAAATGTGTATGAAACTCTATTTTAGAGATTTGAATTTTAGCCCTTATGTAATGGCCATCAAGCATAAAATAAGATCACGAGATATGAACAAAGAAATGGAACGCTCTCTCTCTCTCGAGGAACAAGCGGAACTTGCCCGCAGCAATAAAAAAGTTAAAAATGTGACTCATGCGGGTTTTTGTGAAGGCCAAAGCTTGGGGTTTGCATCTCCTAGTTTCGCTGGGGGACATGGCACCCAAAATGCTTCATTCAGAGATAAACTTATGGGTGAAATACCAGGTGCATACACGCAGGCTTTTTGTTTTGAGGAGTTCATGGATGACGATGCCGAGTCGGATGACGAAGTGGAAACTCTTAGGCAAGGTATGGTAGCTGTGAAGTTCTCGAAGGAGCTTAAAAAAGAGATTCGAAGACCTTGGGCGAGAGCTTTGATTGTGAAAGTATATGGTAGAGCTATTGGATTAAATTTTCTCCAAGCTAGATTATTATCTTTGTGGAAGCCAGCAGGGCGTATGGATGTTGTTGACCTTGAACATGGTTTCTTTCTCATAAGGTTGTCATTGAAAGAGGATGTGGAGACTGTGTTGAAGAAAGGTCCTTGGTTTTCAGGAGAACATTTCCTTTCGGTTAGACCATGGGAACCAGATTTCAAGCTCGGATCAGCCAAGGTGTCTTCTATTGCAGTTTGGGTTAGACTCAGTGGGTTACCTATTGAATACTACAATGCTAAGGCTCTCCAACACATCGGGAAGGCTATTGGCAATGTGTTAAGGATTGATACTTTTACAGCGACTGAATCAAGAGGTAAGTTTGCAAGGTTGTGTATCCAAGTCGATGTGGACAAGCCGCTTATCACTATGGTGATGATAGGTAAACTCCAGCAAACTGTTACTTATGAGGGTATCCATAATTTATGCTTTGAGTGTGGAAGAATGGGCCATAAAAGAGAGGCTTGTCCATTTGTTATTAGGCCGGTGCCGCCGTGTGAGGAAGAGGAGAAGGGAGGTGCAGGTGATAGAGGGGCAAGCACACACGTTGTGCATGATGCTGACAGTGATGAGATAAATTTGGGACCACATGGAAAGGACAATGCCGTGCAAGAGGACGTGCATGAGGGATCGTATGGACCTTGGGTGGTCGTGGCACGTAGAAAGAAAGAGACAAAATTTCAGAGGAGTGGTGGGTCTTTACCTGGCCACAGTTTTGCTGTGGAGCAGAGGAGTAACGGTCATAGGAAGAACTGGGTTGGTGTGGAGATGACGGAGGACTCCAATGGGCTTAGCAGGGAGGCAAAAAGAAAGCTGGCCCCTTTAAGGATTCTGGAGAAAGCCCAAGTTGAACAAGTCCTCCAAAAAATTGGGAAAGAAGCCCAAGAGGGTCCGGCCCATAATGCAGAAATGAAAGCCCTTATTCCTAAAGGTGTTAAAGGCCGTAAGTCTGGTTCAGTCAAAGGGATGAAGGCGGAGGCTCGTGCAAGGGGTGGATTCAAGTTTGAGATCGGTGCTGCTGGGGAAGATAGCTTAAGGGACCGATTGCCGGCACACAGGATAAGCCAAGCCGGTGCCATTGCCGGATGGAGAATTCCATTTCACTGCTATTGACGACTTCGAGACGGGACAGGTTCGAAGAGGTGGCTCTGGAGAAAAATATGGTGTTCGAAGTGGCTGTGAGGCGAGCACTATGAGCTGGGAACGTGGGTTTGGTCCTCTTGAAGATCAAGGCATGGACGGAGGGCTGGCTGGCTATGACGACGACATGCTGGGCTGTCCTGGTGCTGGTTCCGGCGATGGAGAGGTTTTTTAGGTAGATCGTACTGACCATGGCTCCTTAAGTGCTGAGAGTAGGGGCTGTGTAGCTCCTGGTGCAGATTTGATGGTTTTGGAAGGAAGAGGTGATGGTGGGTCTGCCCATTGAGTGTTGTTAAGTCCCAGTCTTTATTGTCCTTATGAATAGCATTATTTGCAATTGTAGAGGTGCTTCTAAGCCCTCTTTTCAGAAGCGTGTTAGGGAGATGGTGCAAAAATATAATCTGGATATTTTGGTAGTTATGGAAACTCGTGTTGGGGTTAACAGAGCAAGGGAAATCACTGAGAGACTCCCTTTTGATGGAGCTATTCGCTCTGATGCAGTTGGTTTTGTTGGTGGAATATGGGTGCTGTGGAATTCTGAAAGAGTTGACGTTGTCCATTTAGCCAGTACAGAACAAGAAATTCATTTTATGGTTAAGGTACGTAATTCAAATGTTGTTTGGCTTTTTTCTGCTGTGTATGCTAGTTCTAGATGTGCTGAAAGACACATTTTGTGGAATAACCTTATGAAAGTAGCAAACCTTCACAATATGCCTTGGGTTATAGCAGGGGATTTAATGAACCTTTGGTTAATGATGATAAATTTGGTGGTAGAGCGGTTAGTGTTAACAGCTCTCTTTTGTTCAAGGAGTGTTTAGATAAATGTAATATGATAGACATTGGCTTTGTGGGTCCTCGTTACACTTGGACTAATAGAAGGGAAATTCAAGCTTTGATTCAGGAGAGAATAGACAGATTCTTTGTGAACCCTCAGTGGTGTTTGCTCTACCCGGATGCTAAAGTTACCCATCTTCCTAGGTACCACTTTGATCACTGCCCTGTTCTGTTAGAGATGTAACCAAGTGTAAGCAGGGGGAAGAAGAGGCCGTTTAGATTCCAAACGTGCTGGTTGCTTGACCCTACCTTCCCTGATATTGTTTCTCAAGCTTGGGGAGGTGCAAATAATCTGGTTGAGGCTGTTGATAGCTTCACTAGGAATGTTGTGGATTGGAATAAAAATCAATTCGGGAATATTTTTACAAGGAAGAAAATTCTGATGGCTAGGATCAATGGTATTCAGAAGGCTATTACTTTTAAACCTTCTAGTTTTCTTCTAAAGTTGGAAGTGGATCTCCTTAGGGATCTTGATCTTGTTCTCAATCAAGAAGAGGAGTTATGGGCTCTGAAGTCTCGGGTTAATTGGTTGGTTCAAGGGGATCGTAATACAGCTTTTTTCCATGTTTCAACCTTGGTTAGGAGGAAAAGGAATCAAATCATGGCTATTAAAAATTCATTGGGGGAGTGGATCCTTGAGGAGAATGATATCAAAGAGTTTATTAGAAGCGGTTTTAATGGGATATACGCAACATCTCATGAGGTTGTTTCAAGGGATGATCCTAGTTTTGTCCAGTGCCAGGCTAGCCTTTCGGATGGGGAGAGGGAGAGCATCGGTGGAGAGGTTTCTGAAGCAGAAATCAAGGCTGCCTTGTGGTCCTTAAAACCTTTTAAAGCCCTGGGTCCGGATGGACTTCATGCAGGCTTCTTCCAAAATTTTTGGCCGGTAGTGGGAGACTCTATGATTGAGGAAGTTAAGCAGATCTTTAGGAATGGGAAAGTGCCTGAGCATCTGAATAAGACTCTTATTGCTTTGATTCCTGAGATCCAAGGTCCTGAGACTTTAGGTAATTACAGACCTATTAGTTTGTGTAGTACGGTGTATAAAGTGGTGACCAAGATTATTGTGGCAAGGCTGAGACCTTTCTTGGATAAGCTTATTTCTCCCTTACAGACGGCTTTTGTTCCAGGTAGAAAGGGTATTGATAATGTCATCATTGCCCAAGAGATAATTCATTCCCTTGGGAAAAAGAAAGGGAAGACGGGGTACATGGCCTTAAAGATAGATTTGGAGAAGGCTTATGACAAGCTTGAGTGGGGGTTTATTTGGAACATGCTTATTAGGATTAACCTTCCCACACAGCTCATAGATGTTATAATAAGTTGTGCGTTGACGGTCTCCACTTCCATATTGTTTAATGGGGAAGTTTTGGAGCCGATTCTTCCTTCTAGAGGGATAAGGTAGGGTGATCTACTCTCTCCGTATCTTTTCATCATTTGCATGGATTTTCTTGGTCAGTTAATAGAAGAGAAGTGCAATATGAAGACTTGGCAGCCAGTTAAAGCCTCTCAAAGTGGTCCTGAATTCTCTCATCTTTTCTTTGTGAATGACCTCATCCTTTTTGCTAAGGCAGATTGGGTTAATTGCGCCACCATTAGAGATGTTCTTGATGATTTTTGTGAGTTATCTGGGCAATCAGTAAGTGAAGCTAAGTCGAGGGTGTATTTCTCTCCTAATGTAGACCGTGACACAAGGGAATCTCTTTGTGACATTCTTGGGTTTGCTTCCACTCCTTTCTTGGGGAAGTATCTTGGATTCCCTCTCAAGCATCATGGTTCTTCTACTCAAGAGTACAATTTCATCCTTGATAGAGCAAAACAAAAGCTTTCGGGTTGGAAGGCTAACATGCTCTCTTTGGCGGGGCGGAATGTTCTCATTCAAGCCTCTTTAGCTGCTGTTCCTTCATATGTTATGCAGTGTAATTTTTTTGCCTGGTAGAATTTTGAATGGGTTAGATAGATTGAATCAAAATTTCCTGTGGGGTTCTTCTGAGGCTGCCAAGAAGATTCACTGGGTTGGTTGGGATAAGGTGATAAAGTCTAAGGAGGAAGGGGGGCTTGGGTTACAATCTGCAAAGGGGAAGAATATAGCTCTCCTTTCTAAGCTTAATTAGAGGTTCCATACTGAAAAGGAGGCCCCTTGGGCTAGAGTTTTGAATATGAAATATTGTAATCCAAGAATAAGAGTTGCTACCAATGCTAACAGGCTTCCTTGCTCTCACATTTGGGCTGCGATGAAGAAAGGTATGGACACTTTCAATAAGGGTAGCAGGTGGATGGTTGGTAGGGATAGTGGACTTAATGTGTGGCAGAGCAATTGGACTAATGGAGGTTCTCTTAGAGAGTTGATTCAGGGCCCTATCACGAGGGAGGCTAGCCAGTTAGAAGTTAAAGATTTTATGATAGACACTGGTTGGGATTGGGGGAAGATTCCCTTTGAACTTCCTGTTGAGGTTAGAAGGTTGATTCAAGCAACCCCAGTGAATTTGTTGAGTAGAGGTGTTGATAAGTTGGCTTGGTCGGGGTCTCCTAAAGGCACTTTTGACTTGAAAAGTGCTTATAGGATTGCCATGGGGATGAAGGGATAGATCTTTTTCCAGCTCGTTGGATTTGGAAAGTGAATACTCTTCCAAGGATTAGAAATTTTCTTTGGAAGTGTGCCCATAACAGCATTGGAGTTAAGGTTTGCCTTGAGAAGATGGGTGTTAGTCTTGATACTACTTGCCCTTTATGCCAGGAAGGAGCTGAAAGCATTTTACATGCCCTTAGAGATTGCCCTCTTTTAAGAGGCCTGTGGAATCAGTTGGGGGTGTTACCCTCTAATCAAGCTTTTTGGAGGAGCAACCTTCAAGATTGGCTGATGTTAAATAGTAAATTTAAGCACAGTTTAGGTGCTACTCAACCTCCTTGGAATGTTGTTTTTCCTTTTGCTGTGTGGAATGTCTGGAAGATAGAAATAATGCGGTCTTCAATGGCAAATGTAGGAATCCGAAACTTGATTTGGTGATTGTAAACCAAGCAGTGGAATTCTTTCATTGCCTTTCTTCTCCAAGGCTGTTGACCCGGAAAGTTTTAAGGAGGATTAGGTGGGAGAAGCCGCTTCAAGGATGGTGGAAGCTCAACACAGATGGCTCTTATTGTGGTAACACAGGTTTGGCAGGCTGTGGAGGGGTGATTAGAGATGATGCAGGTAGGTGGGTTATGGGTTTTAGTAGGAGTATTGGCATGACCAACAGTTTTGCCGCTGAGCTATGGGGTTTAAGGGAGGGTCTTCTTTTATGCAGCAATCTTAACATTAATGCTCTTGAAGTTGAACTTGATGCCAAATCTATTGTGGATGCCTTAGATAATCCTTCTGATGTGAATAATGTCATATCGCCTCTGTTGGATGATTGCAAGTTATTGATTTCTCGCATTCCGCAGTTTTGTATTTAGCATTGCTTCCGTCAGGCGAATAGGTGTGCAGATAGTTTTGCTAGATTGAGCTTTTGTCTTGATGCTGATTTTTCTACCTTTGATAGTCCGCCTGTGGACCTTATAGATGTTTTTGAGGATGACCTCAATGGGTTGTTTTGTAATAGGGTCTGTTCTGTTTGTATTGTTGCTGCTTAGTTTGTAATGAAGCTCTTTTTCACCAAAAAAAAAAAAAAAAAAAAATGACCATCACACTAAGAGACAAGAGTGCGTGGTGGTGTTTGTTTAATTTTTATTGTTAGTTGGGGCATTATTCTATATCTTGCACAATGATGGGCTAATATATATCTCTGTTAATGCTGGTTTGTATTGTCTAGTGCTGTCTTTAGCTGGAGTTGGTGTTAGCTGTTTTTTAATGGGTTTTCATGTGTCTTTGTAGACTTGAGTGTATTCTCTTTCTGCTAGTGTCTTGAGTCTTCTTAGGCTCTTTGTTCTTTATTATGCTTTTAATCATCAGTAATATTATTCTGTTTCATCAAAAAAAAAAAAAAAAAAAAAAAACCTGAGAAAATAATAACATGATTCTACGTAATTTTATACAACATCTCTAGATTTCTCGAGATGCCACAACCGTCTGCGCTTTACAGGTACTTCTATTTTGTTGGTTGGGTATAGCCTTGGCGTTGTTTATGGCACTCGCAATTTACCTTGTCGATGTTTAGCTTTTATAATTTAACAAATGAAGGTCCAGAGAATAGAGTCTAGAGTCTAGACTGGAATAACCTTTTTAATGGACTGGGCTGCTTGAACAAATGATTCATCTGGCTAGACATGGTTAGAAAATCTAAGGTAAAGCCAGCCTCCTCTGGGCTTGCAAAGGAGAGAGAAAAATTTAAAATCTTAGAAAATTCATATTCACTCCAGTGAGTTCAGATGATGATAAATAAAACCTCCCCTTCAGCACCTTGATGGACAAAAGGAGCATTATGCCATTTTTGGAGAACGGATTCAAATTTTGATGGACCAATATAAAAAATCTCAAACTTAATGGAGCAAGATGAAAAAAAAATCTAGTTTGGCTGCTGAGTTGTGGGCTGTTAGGTATGGAATTGGTCTTTCCATTTCCCTTAATTTGCGGGCAGTAGAAATTGAGCTAGATGTTAAGATTATTGTTGATCTTCTTAAAGACCATAATCTTGCTAATAATTCTAATGCTACTATTGGAATTAGTTTTTGCATTTCCCTTAATTTGCATGAAGTAGAAATTGAGCTCGATGTTAAGATTATTGTTGATTTTGTTAAAGACCCTAATCTTGCTAACAATTCTAATGCTATTATTGTGATTGATTGCAGGGAAATTCCAAGGAGAATTCCTCAAGTTAGTATATCCCACTACTATACAAAGGCTAACAAGTGTGTTGATCCACTTGCCTAGCGGATTGTCCACTGAGCTCAAGATTTTTTGTTTTATGAGCCTCATTCTAATGTGTATTTGTTACTTTAAATTTGGACCATGTTGGTATAGTGTATGAATGTTTGGTTCCTTTTGATGGGGGTTAGCTGTCCTCCTTAATAATATTATCCTTTAAAAAAAAAAAAAAATTACATAATTAATTAATATCATTTAGGCTTAAAAATATTGTTGGTCTTCAAAATTTAAAATACTAGCGAATTTAGTCCCTAAAGTTTGTTAGTATATATTATGGTCTAGCCCAATGGACTTAGGCCTACTGTTTTATTGCTTGTGCTATAAATTACTTGCCTTACGCACCTTTTATTTGAGCTACACACATATATGCTTATATAAAAAGGTAGTCCCCGACGCAATTCTTGACACAAAAATATTAATAAATTATTCTCTCTCTCTCTCTCTCTCTCTCTTAATTAACAAAGTTTAAAGTGATCGCACAAGCTATTACTTAGAGTTTCTTAGGGACTAAGATTGATATTTTGAATTATTTAGGGACTAAAAGCAATTATTTTAAGTTTGTTAAGAATTAAAAGTGATAACTTTAAATTTTAGGAACTAAAATTGCTAAACTTTAGAGATGAACAATATGTCTTAACCAAAATTTTTATCAAATTATTGAATTTTTAATCTTTGGAAAAGGATGGAGAAGAATTATCTAACAAATGAGGAATTCTATTTTTATTTTTTGAGAATTAAGCATAGATTTTATTGACTCATGTTGTTGTAGGTACATGATTAGTTTAAAGGGAAGATGCAAGCTAATGAAAAGGTTAAATAAATTTAAAAAAACACACACACTCACCTATTTCACATCAAAGTGGATGCTAAATGCCTACCCAACGTATAGGACTATAGGAGAGACTCCAATTTATTGGGTAATGCGTTCACAACTATGCTTGCTTTATGAATGGAATTTGGTAGTCACTAGACATATCATATTTAGTAGGTCATGGGACTAAATCTTTTTCTTGGTATGAGAGCATCTCAACTACTTGGCTCATGGTAGGTCTTGCATCTTTATCTTCTTCTACGCATTGTAGAGCAACTTGAAGCAAAGCTTCCATCTCGCCCATATCATATTTACCTTCCAACATTGGATCAATGATGTTTTCAAGTGAGGAAATATTTGCAGCCTCTTTCTTCATATTTTCTCTACCCCACGTAACCAGCCTTTTGTGCTCTGCCTCCCCACCATCATCTATAGCATGGACACTCCTTGACGGCCCCTTTCTGGTCACCATTTCTAGCACAACAATCCCATAGCCATAAACATCCACTTTGGAGGTGATAGGTAGATTGAAAACCCACTCTGGAGCCATATAATCACGAGTTCCTCTTATCTTTGAGAAGCTTGAATGCTTAAGAACACCTCTAGCCAAAATCTGCCACTTTTGGTTGATAAGTCAAGTCCAAAAGTATAATATGAGGCTTTACATCGCAATGTAAAATCCCTTCCAAGCAATCCTCATGCAAATAGGTTAGGCCTTTTGCAGTGCCCATGGCAATTTTGAACCTTTTCTCCCAATTAAATGTCTTAGTTGAGAGGTTTTTTGCTAAAGAATCATACTCCATGTACTCGTACACCAAAATCCTGTGCTTTCCCTCTGCTCAATAACCCTACATCTCTATTAAGTTCATGTGGTTAATCCTTCCAATGATGCTTACTTCTACTAGAAATTCACCTTCTCCTTGGTTGGCTTCATTGAGACGCTTGATTGCTGCAACTCGACTGTTAGGCAACACCCCTTTGTATACAATTCCCCCTGCACCTCTTCCAATCTCTTCAGTATGTTAGGACATATGTGATTCATTTGTTAGGAACATATATCACTATTTTATGTAATTGGCTAATTCTTTGACAAAACGTATTTTACTTGTATTTGGGTAGATTTAGGATGTGTTTAATACTTCAAGAAATTGTGTTTCAAGATCAAGTGTTAAAGCCATGCAAGTATGTCCAAGATTCAAGCTAAAAAGTGCAAGTTCATTAAAGCTCAATAGCTAGTTATCTATCGAGCTTGAAGAGTTGTTCCAGCCCTGTGGCTCGATAGCAGCTCGAGAAACAAGCATCTGTCGAGGTTTATGAAAAACAGAATTTCAGTTCTGTTTTGACTCTAATCCGTGATTATGTGTTTGGGCCTTCTTTTTTCACAACTTTAAACATATAAAAATATTATTTTAAGGGCCGTCAAAGGTGACACAAGTTGCACAAGTGTTGAGCAAAAATTGTTCAAGCAAATTGTGACCAGAGACAGAATTTGCCCTAATTCATCATTCTTGTGAAGAAGTTGCTGTGTTTGTGCACCGTAGCGTTTTGTGACCAAGCATCTTCTTGATTTTCATCATTGGGATGAACTGAAGAACTTTGTAGCCAACAACCTTCTCTAGTTGGTGATTGAAGTCGCATACTAGGATCCGCGCAATTGGTTAATCACGTACTGGGAGCCGTGCATCAAAAAGAGAGATTGTCACTACAGAACAAGTCCAATTGGGTATTAGGGTAAGAGTTCAACTGTAGGTTGGTATAAGTTATTGAGATTCCTTTACTTGTAACCGCTTGTTATGATAATAGTGGATTTTTATGAGTGGTGACTTTAAAATCACCCGGAGGGGTTTTTGCTGTGTTGGTTTTCCCTATTCGTAAACAAATTATCGTGTCAATTTATTTTCCGCTGCACTTAGTTTAATTGGTGATTTGTTTGTGCTACCACGCGTTTGCATGTTAATTTGATTAATTAATAAACTTGACTAATTAATTAATTAATTAATTCATCACAAGGGGTCAATTCGTTTTTGGCCTATCACAGTAAAACCCTTTGTGGCATTTTTTAGCTCAACATAGGGAAAATAATGAATCCGGTGGTAGCAAGAACATAACCTTCCTTGTTTGCACTTGAATTTTTTCGGGTTTTGATCAAGAGAAACCATACCACAAAGATACAGATGATTTCAAGTCCTCCTACTCCATAGGCAAACCAAAGCATGAATTTCACTATCCCGTTTTCATTGTATTTACTACTTTGTAGTGTACTTTTACTTGAGCAATTTAAACTGAATTCTTCAAGAGTTGTTGGACAAGAGTTTGTTTTTTGGCAATTTCAAATAGATGTTTCCATTTAAATTTGGATAATGAGATCCATTCAGCAATAACATCTTAGGATGACAAATTGTATAACCATGGCGAAGGGTGTATTGGAATGCTTTGCAATCACATGATTTCAAGCATATATCCTTATAATGGTTGAGGGTGTAATTGAGGAAGACCCAAAAATCATTCCCGTAAAAGTCAACATGGGACAAAAAATAAAATTTCGACTCATTTTTGTTGCAAGAGAGATGAAATTGGGGTTCACAACCGTAAGCCCAATCACTATGATTTTTCATCTTGTATCCTGGAAGGTAGGAACATTTCCAGCCAGAACCAATAACATAACTCCACAAACTGTTGGCCCCACAAGCACCAGGAATGTTACAAGGTGTTTGAATGGCTTGCCATGAAACAACCCAGGTCTTTCCCGCCTCTTCCCAACTATACAATCAAATATTACCATCATAATCAAGTGTCAATCTTCTATGAAGCACTGCTCCATAGTCAAATGACATAAAAGTAAAACCATCATACAAACTTTAAAGCATTCTTTCATATTGAAGCTACAAACTTACATTTACTTCAAGTGTGGCTGCTGAGTTGTGGGCTGTTAGGGATGGAATTAGTCTTTGCATTACTTAATTTGCTGGCAGAGGAAATTGAGCTTGATGCTAAGATTATTGTTGGTCTTCTTGGAAACCCTGATCTTGCTAACAATTCTAATGCAATTATTGTGGCTGATTACAGGGAAAGTCTTAAGGAAAATTCCTCAAGTTTGGATCTTCCACTACTATAGGAAGGCTATCAAGTGCGTTGATGCACTTGCTTGGCAGGATCTCCACCAAGCACAGGATTTTGTTTTGCTTTATGAGCCTCCTTTTGATGACCGATGTGTATTTGTTACTTAATTTGAACCATTTTGGTATAGTGTATGAATGTTGGGTTCCTTTTTAATGAGGGCTAGCTGCCCTCCATAATAATATTATCCTTTTTACCCAAAATAAAGGAAAAAGCAAAAGCTAACAAAGTCTCCACCACAGGCGGTAGGTTACAAAAAACAACAAAA
The DNA here is from genome assembly GCF_001633185.2 of Quercus lobata. Lineage (NCBI taxonomy): Eukaryota > Viridiplantae > Streptophyta > Magnoliopsida > Fagales > Fagaceae > Quercus > Quercus lobata. The sequence goes on along the minus strand of NC_044905.1, from coordinate 3,780,418 downwards.
TGAGTGAAGGATTGTGCTCCTAGCTTGGCCAAAGCATCTGCACATTGATTGGCTTCACGGTAGGAATGAATCACACGCTTGTTTGGGATTTGCTTCAAGAGGTTCCTGCAATCAGATAGCAATGGTTCCATCATGATATTTTCAGCCTCATTATTCATAAGCATAACAATACTTAATGCATCAAGCTCAATGATAAGATTGTTCAATCCCATCTCCCTAGCTAGGATTAAACTATCTCTCAAAGCCCACACTTTAGCCATGAAACTACTGGTGTGGCCGATCCCTCTAGCACATCCCTTCACCCATTTACCTTCGTGATCACGAAATAAACCTCCCCCACTTGCCTTACCTGGTTCTTCAGGGCTGAACCATCAGAATTAAGCTTCAACCAGCCCCTTGGTGGCTTCTCCTAGCCCACAAGAATGATAGTTTTGGACGGCTTGATCTTTGCTTCAAGCCCAATAGCGTAGAGTTCAGTGCTGTACCTCATACACTTTTTCCAGCTCTGATTGTCAACAGTTCCTGTCCTAAAAACATAATTATTCCTGAAAGTTCAAATAGTGTAAAAACACCCTTGAACGTTTAGACCCCCAATTTACACACTTTTTCCAGCTCTGATTGTCAACAGTTCCTGTCCTAAAAACATAATTATTCCTGAAAGTTCAAATAGTGTAAAAACACCCTTGAACGTTTAGACCCCCAATTTACAAATTAATCAATTCAAGCTTTATGTCAAAAAACTAGTGTGCGGAAAATGAACAAAAGTTATAAAACAGAATTGGAAAACAATCTAAGCCAAAATAAAATCACAAACCACAGCAGATAATAAAAGGCAAATATAAAAGGGAAGGAAGATGCAAACACAAGGACAACACGTGATGTGTTATCGAAGAGGAAACTAAAGCCCTCGGCGTAAAACCTCTCCGCCGCCCTCCAAGCGGTAAACAATCCACTAGAAAATGTAGTTGGGATACATGGACAGCAATAGACCCTCCAAACCTAATCTACCCAGTGCACCTAAGCCCTCCAAGCTTCTTACTCCAACGAGGTGCGCCGAACCTTTTTATTTTCTAGCTTCCCAGATTCCGCTTGACCATAGGATCAATCAATATGGATTGGTTCCTTCCTAACTGCTTCCCAGAACACCAAACAGCCCTCTCACAGTAATGAATATGGTGAGAACAAGGTTTTGGTAAAATGCCTCTCAAGGATTTGACAATGGAGAGGAAGAGAGTTGAGGAATTTGATGAGACTCTTGCGTAAAGATTGTAGATGAATCAATCTTGTTTTACTCTAGGGTTTCTCTCTCAAAATTCTCTCTGGAAGCTTTCTTTCATTTGTGGGTATAAGGGGTATATATATACTAGGGTGAGAGAGGAATGTGAAACGTCAGGTTTTTTCAAAACAGGGCTGGCTCGTGGCTTGTCCTCGCGACTTGACTAAGTCGCGAGACCCAGTCGTGAGATAACCGAATGGCCAGTTGTCCTATTTTGTCCTGTAGTGCTCCAGCTAGCATGACGGTTCAACTTCTGGCATGCTTGGCACGTGTGCTGCATCTGGCGGCTTGCAGCCGCGAGTCACCCGCGAGATCCAGCCGTGAGTCTCTGTTTTCTTGCACACTCTTGAGCATTCAACACTCTATCTCACTCACTACCCTTACAACAAACCCACCTAAATACAGGATTACTAAATGTTGAAATACAAGCAAATTTGGCACGGAATAAAGCCAACAGAATGGTTGATTAAATTCAACCTTACAATCTCCCCCTTTGGCTATTCCGTGACAAAACCCTAAAACAGACTCTGGACTTAACATGTGAGTTGGGAACAGTTGAGCAAAACTCACTCACACCTAACTCTAGAAGCTGTGAAGCACTTGAATCATATGAACACGAAACTCCTGAAACACAACAATATACCATGATCATTGTATGCAGAAAAGCATGAAATGCATATGAAACAGGCAATATGTGATCAAGCAAAGATGGAGTTAAGAGACAAACCATGGCTTGATCCACCAAGTAATCACTACAAGGTAGTGAACACAATGCTCATTCACACTTGGAATGAACACTTGAACATACAAGCAAACAAGAACAATGCAAGTTACTTGTATGCCCAACACTCAACCAATGCATAGTACACTAAGTATATGCATCTAGGAACAATCCTACAAGGGCACAAGAGTGACAGTACTTAACCAGAAAATGCATGACATTTGGATAAAAGTACTGATTTAACAAAAACATAGAAGCTGCATAAAGCATGGTACAGACCATAAAGCCTACAAAAATGCATAAAACATAACCCTAAAAGCTTACATAAGAAACATGGGTATAGAACACAATATATATTGAATAACATCAACAATATATATATATATATATAAAGTAAACCAAGTTTATAAGTTATGAGTTAGAAACAAAAATACACCAAAACCACAGTGTATCAAACCCATAGTAACACTAAATATCCAAAAACATAAACCTATAAATTTAAAGGATAAGTCTTAAAACAAAAGTATGTGTGTACTCCCCCTATTACTATGCACACTTCCCTTTGAGCTTTCTCCCCCTTACTGAATGCTCTCCCCCTTTTTGGCACGAATAGCTAAAGGCTGTCGTCTAACTTTTGTTAAATAGCTTCTAGCTGATTCTCCATAGACTCGAGTCGCATTTGAACATGGTTGTTGGTGGAGTAGAGAAGTGTCACCATCTTATCAATGCGTTTCTGAATATTTGTAAGCAAACTACCCATTCTATCAGTTTGAGGATCAGACTGTGCTTGCGGAATGCTAGTTTGTGGAACTTCAGGGATGACACGCGAAGTAGGTCTGGTATGTACAGGTGTCTCTAACTCAGGAGCAAATGGAGTAACCGAAGAGATGTGTGCACTCTTTGGTGTTTTAGAGGAATGGCTTCTGTTGGCTTGTAGAGTGAACATGGAAATTGGACGCTGACGGGTCAACATTTTTTCATCTGAGGGAGGAACAATGCCTTCACGAAGAATGAACTTCATGATGAGACTACAAAATGGAATACATCCTCGAGCTGCAGTTCGAGCCGTGGTCTTCCTCATGGTTTGAAAGATGTGGGCACAGATATCAATGGGGGCTCCTGTAATAAGATCACAAAGGAATTGCGCTCTTCCAAGATTTATGAAGGTAGTGTTGGACAGTGGATAGAGATTAGAGAACATGATTAACTTTAGTGTGGTCAGCTCTGGTGCAAACTTTGCGGTGCTTATGGATGTGCCTGTACTTGATACTTCATGATCAGATCTTAGAACTTGTAGAATGTCTTGAGTCTCTGGAGTTCGATCATCGTACGGAGTTAGATCCATATTTTGAGGTCTAGTGATGCAAAGAATATCGGCTATGGAGTTCGGGGAGATGCCAAACTCCTTTCCTCTGACCCAGCAAATTAGTTCAACTCCAAGATCACTTGTATTAGAGTAGCATTCCTTAACCAGTTCATCCATTGGATCGACAAAATTCTCAAATAAGTTTGCCAAATCTCGTGGCTCAAAGATTCGAGGGATAAAGGTGGTCCCTAAGGTGTCAAACTCAACCACTCATTCCACTATAGGAGATGCCTTGTCAAAAATGTTTGAGTAGATGTGTGAGGTAAGCGGAGTTCTAAACCTCTCCAAATTAGAGTCTTGAGATGACTGAGATGAGAGTCGAGTCCTTTTAGCAACTAGGGTTGATGGATCATCAGTAACAATGTCTTTGCCCTTAGAGGATCGACGAGACATCTGCAAGAGAATAGACACACAGCAAAGAACCAAAAACAGCACCACAAAGGATAGATATCAACTTGATTAGATTCAGAAATGAATGTAAGCCATAGAAATCACACACAATTTCAAACAAAAATCATGACAATATAGAATGAGGCAGGTGCAACACAATGGTGAAAGTGCAATAGAGCACAGAGTAAGATAAACTTAAAGATGACTGTCAATAAGACAATCTATCATGAGTCTGAAATGCACAATGAGAACCACATACAACCAAAAAAAATGGCAGTGGGACAAATCAAACAGAAAAATGAATGTATTAAAGTAATACACTCAAGACAGAAGCACACACATGTAATGGCACCAAAAACACAGTGATACACGATAGGTAATCCAAAACCACAGACACAAGTAAACTTTCATACACACAAACGGAGTAAAAACCAGAAAAACACCAAACCCATTTCCCAAAAGAGTATAAACACCAACAAATGTCAAAGCACAGAACAAAAATAAGAACATTATGACCAACAAAACAATACCAGATGAAATCAGCATCAAACACAATCCACCATACCTAGCACACAAAGTGTAAAATGATTGAACATAATATGACAAAAATAACAACCCAAACAGCAAGAAAGTAACACACAAACCATAGCATATGAAGTGAGGAAGAGAAGACCCATACCTTTTTTTGATGATTTTGAGAAGAAATGAAGCAACAAAGGAGTTTGAAATGGGTTACACGGAGCGTTTGGGAAAGAGACAATTGAGAGAGAAGATGAATAGTCACAAAAAATTCGAGGGAAAACTGAAAAAGATTTTAAAAACTGCATTCACTGTGCAAAACACGCGTTTTTCACGACTGAAATGAGTCACCAACAAGATGCCAGGTCAAGCTGCCAAAACACTTAAAGACAAAATTTTGAAAAATTTTCTAAGTGTTTTTCGCGACTGGAAGGTCTACCCGCGAGGGAGTCGCGAGCTGAGCCGCGAAAATTTTTGTGTAACCCTCGCGACTGGACCTTCCACTCGTGAACAAGTCGCCAAAATTGACACGCGAGCTCGCGACTGTGGCATGCGACTAGACTTACCCGCGACTGAGTTGCCAAAACAGGGCAAAAATGTTTTTTGAAATTTTCAGTTTTTAAAGAACAAAATACTTTCCAAAAACACCTAAAACACTCAAAAATCTTTTTGTGCTTGAATCAACAAAGATTGAGTATGTGAAAACACATTTTATCAAGTACAATCACACAAATGAATATTGCATTTATTGAACATAAACTCGTGTGCTGTGTGTGGATATCAACAATGAGATAGTCCTTAGTCTAATGTGAAGTTTCAATGATCAATTCAACCAAGGCATACACAATTAGCACTAGATCATGAGACCCATCTCAATTATAGAAGTATGCATATATGACTTCCCATAAAATTTGATAACATAACTTGGAGCTTTACATTCGACTCCACTTTCAATCATAACATTTGATCTTTTTGATCCTTTTGAGACAATCACCTCTCATTGTGAGAGTGATATTTGATATTTCACTTTGACGAGATAGCCTTTGGCTTTTTGAATAAACATTCACTTTAATTTTTTGGTCGCTTTTCCTTTTTTCTAGTCGAATACTAGTATGTGCGACAGGCTTTTGCAGCTCAATATCTCTTTCATTTGGAGATTTACATTTGGCGAGCTCTTTTTAGCAAAAACAAAAATAAAGAGTGGGAAGATATATAGACACAAGTCTATGCATGTCTCAAGATCAATATAACCATTCACTAATCATTCATGACAAGTTTGAAGATCTATTTACAAGAATCACATAGATTTCAAGATTTCTCCCACAATGATAAGAGTGCAAAGAAGCAAGTTATGCTCGAAAATGCACAAAACCATTAGCACAAAGGTACAAGGCAAAACAAGTTTTGAGACAAAACTCAACAATGTCAATCAAACTTTTTAATTTTCTATTTTTTTATATGATTTTTGGATTTTTGACACATAAGAAGATAAAGATTGATCAAAAACAAAAATGACCAAAAGTATGCACAAATAAACAAACAAACAACCATCAACTTAAACAATAAGCAAACAATTAAACACCGTCACAAAGCATAGGAAGTATTAATGCATATACATGTTGTAATGCTTATGCATGAGTACTCTTTTTCACCCACACGTCACTTGCGTTTGGGGTGATTTCCTTATAGGATTGGGTACGAGAGTTAGGGCTTTCAAACCTTCGTGTGAAGCTTTCCAAGCAGTTGGTGAATGCACCAATCATCTTCATCACGTTCATCATTCTGGTATCACCGTTTTGATCTCTTGATGGTTCACCAGCCCAATTTCTCCTATCATTTCTAGGTCTTTGTGACCTTTGAGGAGTTGCACTATTCATTGCTCTCAGCTTTTGACAATTTGGTCGAGTATGCCCTTGAAATTCGTAATGATGACACGCATAATTTGATCCAGGGCCTCTTTGTGGTCGTGGACGAGACTTGGCTTAGGATTCAGACCTACCCATAGATTGATTATGTGAATTCAACAACCGTTCGTTCCCCACATTCCTCTTCTCCTCTATCTTGGGCTTCTCAGCAGTAAGGCCAACATCAGCTGATTCTTTGGCCTTTATAAACTTCACTTCTTTAGTGACATTTCTAGATGAGCTACTTCCTCCGGTATATCCCAATCCGGATTTGTCTGAAAAGCTCTTTTGAGATGAAATAACATCATCTAGCTTATTAGTGGAGACCCTCTCTATCTTGGCATTTGTTTGCACAACCTCTTGCTCAAGAAATCTCACTTTTGTGTAGGCTTCTGACAGCTCACCATTCAGTGTTTCTATCTCACACTTGGCCTCCTTATAGCGAATTAGGAGACTTTTATAGTCCTCCTCTGCCTTCTTCATCTTTCTCACAGCTGCCTTTGCCACCCTTGTGTACTCACCCGACCTCTCCAGGAGTGAGTTATAATTGTCTTGAAGATTGGCTGTGTTTTCATCTTCTTCTGCATCTGATTCCTCAACAGCTCCAAATGATTCTTCATCACTATGTACTCCAAGCTCTTGTACAAGCAAATTCAACTCGTCTGAAGACTCAACATGGGCAATAGTCATAAAAGTAGAATAATTCCTTTCTCCGTCACAGCTTTCCTCAGAATCTGAGTCACTCAATGTCGTGGCATACACTTTGCCTTTCGATTTTAAATAATTCGGACATTTTTTCTTAAAGTGTCCATGCCTGTTACATTCGAAACAAGTGACACTTTGTGTAGATTGGGATTCTTTTCCATCTTTCTTTTTGAATTCCCTTTTCTCCCTTCCTGAACTTTGGAATTTTCCTTTATCACGAAATTTGCCATTATTCTTGAATTTCAAGAATTTTCGGAAATTTTTTACAAGGTATGCAACATCTTTGTCAACCACATCTTCTCCCGATGAGTCATGGTCTTCCACCTTCTCATTAATGGTCTTAAGAGTAAGAGATTTACTCTTCCTTGCTCTCTTCAATCGCTGTCACTTTGGCACGAAAACTTTCCGGTAATGATCGAAGGATCTTCCTTATAATTTTAGAGACCTCTGTTTTTTCTCCCAAATTGAACTTGCTTACAATCACCTCATTCAGCTTGCTATAGAAAGAGTCAAAGGACTCATCCTCACTCATTTTTAACTCCTCAAACCGAGTGGTTAGCATCTGCAGCTTGGTGTCTTTTACTTTCTTCTTGCCTTCGTAAGTGGTCTCCAATATCTCACATGCTTCTCTGGCAACGGTAATGTGAGAGATCCTATGAAATTCATCTGGAGACACATCACAGAAAATAGCATTGAGTGCTTTACTGTTAGCATTAGATGCAGCGAGTGCTGCCTTATCCCATGTGGATTTGGTTGCCTCAGGTCTGGTCCAACCAATCTCAACAGCATCCCAAACAGATTCATCAATGGAACACAGAAATGCTCTCATGCGAACCTTCTAAAAGGCATAATTACTACCATCAAAATATGGAGGTGCATTTAGGGATTGAGATCGATCCATCTCAATAGGGAGTCAAGGATCACACAATGGTAATGAAACCACTAGAAGTGTACTCGCTTTGATACCAATTGAAAGTTCAAATAGTATAAAAACACCCTTGAACGTTTAGACCCCCAATTTACAAATTAACCAATTCAAGCTTTATGTCAAAAAACTAGTGTGCGGAAAATGAACAAAAGCTATAAAACAGAATTGGAAAACAATCTAAGCCAAAATAAAATCACAACCCACAGCAGATAATAAAAGGTAAAGATAAAAGGGAAGGAAGATGCAAACACAAGGACAACACGCGATGTGTTATCGAAGAGGAAACCGAAGCCTTGGCATAAAACCTCTCCGCCGCCCTCCAAGCGATAAACAATCCACTAGAAAATGTAGTTGGGATACATGGACAGCAATAGACCCTCCAAGCCTAATCTACCCAGTGCACCTAAGCCCTCCAAGCTTCTTACTCCAACGAGGTTGCGCCGAACCTTTTTCTTTTCTAACTTCCCGGATTCCGCTACTTGACCATAGCATCAACCAATATGGATTGGTTCCTTCCTAACTGCTTCCCAGAACACCAAACAACCCTCTCACAGTAATGAATATGGTGAGAACAAGGTTTTGGTAAAATGCCTCTCAAGGATTTGACAATGGAGAGGAAGAGAGTTGAGGAATTTAAAAAGACTCTTACGTAAAGATTGTAGATGAATCAATCTTGTTTTACTCTAGGGTTTCTCTCTCAAAATTCTCTCTGGAAGCTCTCTTTCATTTGTGGGTATAAGGGGTATATATATATATACTAGGGTGAGAGAGGAATGTGAAACGTCAGGTTTTTTCAAAATAGGGCTAGCTCGCGGCTTGTCCTCGCGACTTGACTGAGTCGCGAGACCCAGTTGCGAGATAACCGAATGGCCAGTTGTCCTATTTTGTCTTGTAGTGCTCCAGCTAGCATGACAGTTCAACTTCTGGCATGCTTGGCACGTGTGCTGCATCTGGCGGCTTGCAGCCGCAAGTCACCCACGAGATCCAACCGCGAGTCTCTATTTTCTTGCACACTCTTGAACATTCAACACTCTATCTCATTCACTACCCTTACAACAAACCCACCTAAATACAGGATTACTAAATGCTGAAATACAAGCAAATTTGGCACGGAATAAAGCCAACAGAATGGTTGATTAAATTCAACCTTACAATTCCCATGCAGCCACAGCCGCCAAAGCCCCAAAGGAAAAATGATCTTCCAAGGTATGCCTTTCACTGTGACATTTGTTGGGTCCCTGCAGTTAATTTCCATCCATTCTTTAAATGGAAGGGTAAATGAGCTGCTAGTGCAGATAGGTAATTGTAATTGCTGTCAGAAGTTGTGAGCAAATTCACAGCCCTTGAATAGGTGTTCAATAGACTCAATCTCCCTGTTGCATATTTTACACACCAGATCAAGTATTAAACCCCTTGAACCCAACACTTCAGTTGTGGGTAAGCTATCATGTAGACAAAGCCACAAAAAGAACTGAACCTTAGGGGGAGTTTCAGTCTTCCAAACCCATTTGAAAGACATAGTGTTCCAGTTCAGGGGGTTTAATCCCCTAGCAATGAGATAAGCTGATTTGAGGGAGAAAAAACCATTCTTTGAGAATGCTCACATGAGTTCATCAACTGAGTGGGGGTCATAGGAGAAGGGAGTGGCCAAAATAGAATTCAAAACACTTTCAAGAAGAACAAAAGAGATGCTAGATGGGATCCAAGCATTGTTTTCATCAAAGCATTGTTTAACTGTTAATTCAGCTTGCTCCCGGTTAAGGGGTCCTTCAATGAGCTCTCTGAACCTACCTTTAGGTAGCCAAAAGTCTATCCACAGATTTACTAATTCACCATTCTTCACTATCCATCTCAGACGTTTCACATAAATAAGTCCCTCCGTTTAGCATTGTAACTATTTTTTTTTTGGCTTTTTTTTTATTTTTTATTTTTTATTTTTTTATGGAACAAATTAAAAAGAAAAAAAAAATGAGGAAAAGATAACGTCATAATGTATTTAATGAGATGGACTTAATTCATGGGCAAGTTGATTAATACTGCTGGACAGAGAGGACAACCGTTTTTTGTTTGCTTCAATGAAAGAAAATTGTAAGATGAAAAATCAAACAATGAGGTTTCGTTTGGGAGCGAGACAAAAGATTCGAAATAATTTTGTTTGGTAGTTACTTTTTTTTTTAGATTTTTGTTTGGTAGTTACTTGGGGTCCTGGGGATGTGATTGTGTGATATTGAGTGATGAGACATTGGGAAAAAAATATTTTGAGGCATGTGAAAATTTTGGGTTAAGAGAATGGAACTAAAAATATACAGCTGCTTTGGAATTTAAATTTGGAATATTCAAATCCCACTTGTGTTCCATAAATCCTGGTCCATTATTTTGATAGAGATCTTGTTTATGACGGTACGGCTGTGGGCTATGACGAAGTGTGATTAGAAAAAAAAAAAAACAAGAATTGCTTTCATGATTGTTGGGTCCACTGATCGTTTTGGTATCTGCTTGGTTTTAAGATTATGCAGAGAGAGCGTTTATGAAAATATAAAGTGACAAATTCATAAGAAAAATCGGTGGTACAGTAATTTAGGTGTTATTTTTTAGGTTTCTCTTTTAATAGGATTGGCTTAATGTATGATACAATTGAGACAAATCCTTAAGGCTCCCAAATTTAAGCAACCAAAAAAAAAAAAAAGAGAGTCCTCAAATTTAAGTAATAGAGATATTTCTTTACCATAGAGAGTATTAATTAAGCCTCAAATATTAACCAATAGATCGAAAGTATTATTAATTTTTTTTATAAAAATTAGAAAAAAAACATTGAATGTGCAACTAAAGTGTTCGATTCTCTATGTGAGTCATTATTCTCCCACGCTTAGAATCTGAAAAATCATTCTCTCCCTTTCTCTCAATAAAAAAAAAAAAAAAAAAAAAAAAAAATCAATCAATCTCAAACCTCAAATATTTTTAATGAATTGTTGACAAGTGACTTTTTCATACGTTTCTTAGTAGTGTATTGGACCCTCCTTTCTGTTCAGCGTTGCCCTCCTTCAGGTTTTGCACTACTCTAAAATGTCTTATTCTTGCTTACTTATCTCATTGTTTGGTTCTTGCTACTTTGTTTTACTTTCTCAGAGTGTTTACTTGGTTGTTTGATACTTGCTTCACTGTGAAACTTTAACCTTCTGACAAAGCATAGGCCTGTCAAATTTTACGATTTACAAATTGGGTTGGGTTAGGGTCCTGGGGACATGTGGTAGCATAGTGATCCAACCATTCAACACTACATACTTATCTCTTAGGTTATTTTATTTTGTTATTATTTTAGACAAATTTGTTTTTATTTTTTAAATAAAATTTTATGTTCAATTTCTTCTTTGTTTCTATGTACATATTTATATATATTTTTTCGGTTTCTTATTATAATATTCTAATTGTTAACTAAAAAAAATTAATTCTGCGCATAAAAAAAAAAGTATAAATAATAAATTATGCCACAAAAAAATAAGAAGATTAGTTATATTGAAGAAAACATATAAGGAAACTTGAATACAAATTTTTTTTTTCAATAACTTTGTATCTTTAAAAGTAGGAAAGATATATTTAAATAAAAAATGACATAAAAAAGTTAAATACAATTTTATTAATTAAATATTATAATATGAGAAAAGGACTCACATAACATTTTCGCCTTAGGCCCTACAATGTATTGAGCTGGTTATGCCTCTTAAGATTCAATCATGTGACTATTTAACTAAAAAATACTCTTCAATTTCATAAAAAAAAATCCACACATTAAAATCTTAAAAGAGAACTAAAGAAACAACATTTAAATACTGTATTTAAGTCTTGTTGGATAGACTTATAAAAGTGATGCTCCCCATAATTGATACTTGTGCTTGGCTTGGGTTCAAATCAGCTTGTGTTTATTTGGCTATAAATATTGCTAGAGGAGCTTCAAAAGCCCTTGGGAATTGTAGTTCCACACGGCAACATAGTTGAGAAAGCAAGGGAAGGATTGGGACTTCAGGATATAGACTAGTCACCATGAAACAATCTTTGCTAATAAATATTTTCTTTACTAAAATTCTTTATTTAAATCCATATTTTAATCTATTGAATAGGTCGTGTACTATAAAAAACTGTAGATTTACAGGCGCTTCTATTTTGTTGGTTAACCCTTAACACACAGCTTGTTGATGGGTATGGCCTTAGCTTTTGTAATTTACCAAAAGGTCCAGAATCTAGACTCTAGACTATAATAATCTTTTTAATGGACTGGGCTGCTTGAACAAATGATTCATTCGGCTAGACATGGTTTGAAAATATAAGGCAAAGCCATTGTTTCTCCTCTGGGCTTGCAAAGGAAAGAGATAAATTTATAAATCTTATACAGGCCTGGGCTGTTTAGACAATTCATATTGTAACAAGCTTTACTGCTTATATGATGGGAGAAAACCCCCTTTCCGCAGGAATAATTGCTCTGGCTTGTTGAGGAGACAAGCTTGGTGTTTCTAGTGAGTAGTTGTTGAGGAAGAAGGGTATCTGTAGGGAAATCAAAGCTTTGCCACAAAATAACGCCGTCCACATTGTATAGAACAAGGTTACCGGTGTTGTAGAGAAATAACTGGACAAAGGAGAGTGAGACAGTGTTTGTGGTCCAAACATTTAATTTATTGGCATCGGTTAAGATTAGATTGCCATTTTTGAGGAGAGAGAGCTTTGAGTGCTTACCATTAACTGGCTGGTCACGGTTTGCCATCCAAACTACGGTGCGTGAGTTGCTAAACCATATGGCAAAGCAATAGGCAATCAGGCATTATCACCCACCGAATAAAAGCCAGCAGAGAAGTCGCCATTTGGTGATATCAGAATATCTGGTTTCTCTACTGATATGGATGTGCCTTTACTAATAACATTTAATGCTGAAGATGATAGTGGGAAAGAAAATGCCAAAGGGACTAGAAAATTTAAAAGGAACAAAGCTGGCGAACCCATGAGTTGAAAGCTCAAACTAGAGAGCTCTTGGGCAAGGCATGCAAGACCATAATTATTTATTGGGTTAAACTTGTGTCGTATACAAATTGTTTTACACTCTCTTGAAAGCAGCTTATTTGTAATAAACAGTTTCCCTTATCCAGCAGCCCCCAAAAAGGTTTAGTTATTTCAATTGCATTCAATGATCTTTCAAATTGGTCAAGACTGTTGTTTATTAATGGAAGCTGACCAAGACTATACTTACCAAAATATCATGTTAAAAAATTCCGATATAGAGTGTAGATGGGAGCACAATGGTCAGAGTTCATATGGTCAAGACAGAGAAAGATAGAAAAAGGAAGAGAGAAAATTGGAGGTAAAATGGGTTTTGGGGTTGTTTGGTTGGGGTGGAAAGTTGGAAGTATTTTGATGGGGCAAGATATTTTCTCCCTAGACCCCCCAAAATGTTTTGGAGGGAAAACTTGGGTGATTTTGTTTCAGCTGGTTCAGTTTCATTTTTGCCCCTCTTTTCTAGGGATCCGGATCCTCTCCGTTTCAATATGAAATGGAGAGTGTCCAGTTAAGGGCTGAGATTGATTTAAAATTAATCTATGACCTAAAATCAGCCACGCCATTTAAAATACACTTAACAGAACAATGAGCCTTAATTAACGTAAGTTTTCAACGTTTCTTCTGTCTCTATGGGTTCTCCCTTTCTCTGTCTCTCTCATCAGAGATCCATGGCTCCTTCAACTTTTACCCACACGACCACTGAACCGACATCACTACAACGATGATGCTCCGACAACCTCTCCACCCCAGTCATGAATCAATGGTTTTTCGGCCATGGCTGGGCTTTGTTGAGAGTGAGATGAGTGAAAGAGCCCAGAGTCAAAAGAAGAAAACCCAGCCATGGCCAACTTCTCCTTGCACGCACATCACCGCCATTGACAGATCTTATGATCGGAATCACCTCGAATATCTAGTAAGGAAGGTTTGATATCAGCTTACATCACTACAACGATGATGCTCCAACAAGCTCTCCACCCCAGTCGTGAATCAATGGGTTTTTTTTTTTTGGCATGTTTTCTTTTCCAAGTTCATCCCCTTTCTTTAATTGAATTTTCCCCCCTTCCTTGCTATATATCTCTGGTAACTGTAGAGTGAAGACTGTAATTGGTGTATGGGTCTCTCTCATCTCAATTTGTCTCTATTTTGTCTTATTTTAATTTTCTTTTTGTTTGCCGAGACCTTTTAGGACTTATTTTGTTTCAGTTTTGATCCGATTGGACTTTCTTATTGACGGTGAAAAGCTTGACCAGTTGGTCTATGTTTGCTGCTTCTTTTTTTGCGTGTTTTGTAATGGTTTATTTTGGTTAATACATATCATTTGATCATTTAAAAGGGAAAAAAAGAGAGACCATGTTGAAAGATTAATATGGATTTTTTCCAACATCAGACTATATTGAAAGATTAAATATTCAAGTCTTACCACTACCATGATTAATATGGATTTCAGCAATATGATAAGCACCAGATGATTGAAGAGCAGCAATGTGCCGGGTTGAGTGGTGAACTTTGTCACCTTGTGATTTTAGTTTGAAGTTTGAACAAATTGAAACAGGATTATGCTTCATTGCTTAATAATAATTTTGAACATTGAAGTTTGTGACAGTGTATCAGGGGTTAAGTTACATAAGCTATGAAATAAAATCAATGACATTATCTGTTTGATTAAATATCAAATTTTTTGCTAACAAACTCATTCAAATTTTACACTAGTACAAAGGAAATTTTGAATTCAAGAATCTTCATTGAAAGTCTACCTGGGCAGTGATCCAAAAATGATCAAAAGTTTATTAAAATGAACATTTTGATCACAAGACCATGAAGCCATGATAACAAGAGTTCTATTGAAACCATAACAACATGATTGTTGACAATACATGATTCTCATAGAAAATTGGGCAAGAAAAAAGAAGAAGAAAGTCTTGCATCCTTGAAGATCTACTTTTGGAGAAGATTTTGCAGATTTGGACAATTTCTAATGGCTTGACTCCCCAACAATTATACCAAAATGATGCCCTACAGAAAGGAGAAAATAAGAAAGAAGGTTTGTTAGATACAAAAAATATCAATATGCCTCACAACATAAGTAGGTCTCAGCACTAAACAGTTTTCAAGTCCTAGCAAAGTTCTTTAACAATTTTTAAGCCTTCTTTCACTCAGGTATAAGGAGGCCTTTAAAAATGGACAATCCCAATCTCAAGATCACAGCTAGCTGACTCAAAACCCTGTCTCCAACAGGGATTGGCAACTCATCATCAAAGTGGCTGGGTGCAGGCAAAGGAAATTCAAATGGAGTGGTTTTGCATATGAAGCAAAGGACTTCAGGGTAGATTTAATCTTCAGTGGGGAGCGAGTAGTGTTTCAGCATCTTACCTAGTAGCAGTTCAGGATGCAATCGTGGAGGCTTCAATAAAAGCTAGACTTTGGTTTCAGACAAATTTTGCAACAAGATGGATTCGATCAATGCCAAGAGAAGTCTTTAATAATATATCAATTCTTGTAAACACAAAACCAAACTGCCATAAGAGATTTTAAGATTACCTCATTTAAGCCTTTTTTATTTGACAAGTGATACATTTTTTTTTTATTTTTTTTTATTTTTTTATTTTTTTATAGAGGAAATCTATATACAAGCAGCATAAATAATGACAAGCTAAAAATAAAAATTCATATTATTAACGAAGTCCATGT
The DNA here is from genome assembly GCF_001633185.2 of Quercus lobata. Lineage (NCBI taxonomy): Eukaryota > Viridiplantae > Streptophyta > Magnoliopsida > Fagales > Fagaceae > Quercus > Quercus lobata. Next base: position 3,764,881 of record NC_044905.1, on the reverse strand, counting down.
AAACAAATAGGAATTGGTTATCCTAGTAACACTACTTCTATGCCTTCCAAAGAGACCTTTCCAAATGAAGTTTATTATCCATTGAACCCCACGAACGACCAAAACTCTTTAACAATCAATCAATGAATTAAAAAGTGATAACCATGAAAGCTCATTTCAAATTGCAATTATAATCCTGATGTCTACCAAACTTACATTAAGCATTCAAATCAGTCATGTTTTCCCCAAGATAGGTTGAATAGATTTTATATTTTGAAACTTCAAAGTTTAACAAAATTTTATATATTGTTTATTCAACATATTATTATTATATAAATATATAACTTAAATGAAAAAAAGATTTTATGATTTTTCAATCAATTGATATCAGAACTTACTCTTAGTTAATGCCAAAGCCTAGAGACCCACAAAACCCAAATTTCAAATTCAAGCAAAATCATCAAGCTTTACACTCAACAAGAAAACATAGTCATCAAACTAATCAAAACTGAAATAAAATGAGATCCGAGGGTAAAAAGAGAGAGAAATCGAGATGAGAGAAGCTCATATACACCTACTACAGTTACCACAGATCTATAGCAAGGAAAGGAAAAAAAATTCAATCAAAGTAAGGGATAATCTTTAGTGCTATAAATGAAACATAAGGATGCTCTTTGACAAAGAAAACAAGAAAAGAAAGAACAAAACCATATATCAAATAACAAATTTTGAACTACTCAGATTTTTTTTTTTTTTTGGGGTGGGGTTTAGAAAGCTGATATCAACCTTCCTTACTAGATATTCGAGGTGATTCTAGTCATAAGATCTGTCAATGGCGGTGATGTGCGTTCAAGGAGAAGTCGGCCATGGCTGGGTTTTCTTCTTTTGACTCTGGGCTCTTTCACTCATCTCACTCTCAACAAAGCCCAGCCATGGCCGAAAAACCATTGATTCACGACTGGGGTGGAGAGGTTGTCGGAGCATCATTGATGTAGTGATGTCGGTTCAGTGGTCGTGTGGGTAAAAGTTGAAGGAGCCATGGATCTCTGATGAGAGAGACAGAGAAAGGGAGAACCCATAGAGACAGAAGAAACGTTGAAAACTAATGTTAATTAAGGCTCATTGTTCTGTTAAGTGTATTTTAAATGGCATGGCTGATTTTAGGCCATAGATTGATTTTAAATCAATCTTAGCCCTTAACTGGACACTCTCCATTTCATATTGAAATGGAGAGGATTTGGATCCCTTTTCTAGTGATGAACCGGACAACAAAAGTCATCTCTCTCTCTGTTTTTTTTTTTCCTCATTATTTGTTATTTTCTCCCCTTTTTTGCTTGCTATTTTCATTTTTCTCCCTCTTCTTTTCTTTTTTCTATTTTTTTTCTTTTTTAGTGTCCATCTTTTTGCTCTCTTCCCCCCCCCCAATTGTTTTATAAAAAATATAATAAATATAAAAACAAAGAGAAAAAAAAGGTATAATTTTTTAATTTTAATCGATAAATAAGTAATATTTTATTACAAAGAAAAGTATATATGTGTGTATATATATATATATATATATTTATATGTAATAAGGACATAAGAGTAAATTTAGATAAACCACATTTTCTGTCCTCCCATTTTTTCTCCTCAACCAAACAAATGAATTTTCCAACCCTCCACTATTCTACCCCCAACCAAACTCAAATAACAGAAACTAAAATCTCTTTTATATTCCCACTTTTTCATTGCCTCCCACTTTTCCATCCCCTATCCAATTGAACCCTTTAAAAAGGGAGGATAGAAAATGGGAGATAGAAAAGGGATTTTCGGGTTGTTTGATTGGGGTGGAAAGTTGGAGGGATTTTAGTGGGGCTCATGTATTTTCTCCTCAAACCCACTAAAATGTTTTCTCTCTAATTGGAAAGAAAACTCAATTGACTTTGCTACAGGTGAGTCAATACTTTTCCTCATTTTCTGCTTGTTCTTTTCCAGTTCTCTCTCTTCTTTTCTTTTTCTAATATTTTTTTCCTGTTTTTCTTTTTGGTTGTTTTTGTTGATGCCATATACCCTTCCCCACCCCCCCCCCACCTTTTTTTATTATTATTTTTATTTTTTTTTATACATGTTCAGTATCCATCTTTGTGCTACTTTTCCCTATTTTTTTTTATAAATGTAAAAATATAATAACAAAGAATTTTTTTTTTTAATTTTATAAAATGTTATTTTATTATTTTTAATTTATAAATAAATAATTTATTACAAATAAAAAGTATTTCTTCTATATAATGAAATAAGGATATAATAGTAAATTTAGACAAACCACATTTTTAATAATCCTATTTTTCTCTTTAACCAAACAAATAAGTTTTTCATCCCTCAACTTTTCCATTCCCAATCAAATAGAAGCAAGGGAAACTTTTATTTACTGAAAATTCTTTATTTAAATCCATATTACAATCTATCGAACCTGTAGTGTACTTTAGAAACTGTAGATTTACAAGTACTTTCTATTTTGTTGGTTAACACTTAACACATAGCTTGTAAATGGGTATGGCTTTAGCTTTTATAATTTAATTATTTAACAAAAGGGCAAAATTTAGGTACAATACTTAGGTGTTATTCCTTAAGTTCCCAATTTAAGGGCCCGAAGTGACAAAAAAAAAAAAAAAGCAATCATCCAATTTATTAAAAAAATAAAAATGATTTCTATCTAAACCAAAAAAAAGAAAAAAAAAAAGAAAAAAAGAAGAAAAACAAAACAACTATCACACCCACAGCCCAGAAATTAAAAAAAAAAAAAAAAAAAAGGCAACGTCCAAGAAAAAAGAAAGAAAAGGCAACGTGCCACAGCCCAGGAAATCAAAAAATGAAAAAAAGAAAATAATAAAGCAACATCCAGGAAAAAAAAAAAAAAAAAAAAAAAAAGAAGGGAAAGAGGCAACTTGCCCATCATAAAAAAAAAAGGAAAAAGAAAAAAAGAAAAAGAATTGGACATGGGCATTTTTGTCCATTAGGCAGCCCTATTTTCTCTCTTTAGTTTTCTCTCCATTTTGAGGAGAAAACTTTTTGGTGGGTCTTACCATTTATTTTCCTTCCTCCCTACCCAACCAAACATACTCAGAAAAGTTTTCATTCCCATTTTCTTTCCAAAGTTTTCCATCCACCCTATTTCACCTCCAAACAAACACACCCTAAGATTCAACAATGTGGCTATTTTCTCATGGGATGGAAGTGTATTTCTAATTAAGTACTGCCATATGGTTGAATTTTTAAAGAAGAACGTAAAAAATATCATCTAAGTACTATACTTAAGTTTTGTCCTTAACAAAAGGTAGAGAGTCTAGACTCTAGACTATAATAACCATTTTAATTAATGGGGCTGCTTGAACAAATCATTCATTTGAAAATCTAGGCTAAAGCCTACCTCCTCTGGGCTTGCAATAGAAAGAAAGAAATTTAAAATCTTATACAGGCCTGGGCTGCTTAGACAATTCATATTGGAGCAATTGCATTAGTTGATGCAAAGTTGTGCAAAATGGAAAAAAAAAAGACTAATTTTACACATTTTGAGCAAAAAAACACCCACATCAGTGACTGTAAACTTGTGCATAAATGTACAATTGTTGTAGTAATTGTAACATGTGCAATTAATATCTTAATAATTTTTTTCTCTCCTCTCTGTACCTGACTATCACCTCCCTTTCTTTTTCTCATTTCATCAGAGACTCTCTCAGGCGCACAACTCTCTCTTTCTCTCATCTCATCAATCTTTCTTCCTCTAGCTTTCGCCGATTGCCACCGCTACCGCTCTCTCTTTCTTCCTTTGTTTCTCGTTGTTTTCGGGTTAAATGGGGTTGATCAGTGGGTTTCAGGTTGAATGGGGTCGAATGTCTCTCGCCATTGCCATCACCACCGCTTGACTTTGTTTCTCGTTGTTGCACAGTGGGCGGCCGAAGGCGTCGATCTTGTTGCTTAGGGCAAGGCGACGATCTTGATAAGTGGGTTTTGATCCATTTTTTATTCTACTGTGTTTGTTTTTCTAGTTTTTTGGTTAAGCTTGAGGCTGCCGTGATAGTGATTGTGGGTGTGGGTTGGTGGGTTGTGTGGATTCCGGTGTGATATCGGTGTGGATTGTGGGTGTGGGTTAGTGGATTTTTTTTTATTGTTTTTTTTTTTTTGAATTTTGGTGTCGATCTTGTTGCACAGTGGGAGGCTAGAGGTGTTGATCTTAAGAGAGATGGTGGCTGTATGGGTTGTGTTAGGTTTGTGAGAGAGATGACAGTGTTAAAGAAATGAATATTTTATTTGAATAAATGTGCATAATAGACTAATTGATGTGGGTGTTTTGTAAAAATGGGAGTGTAAAATAGAAAAAGTAGGTTTTTTTTAATAAAAAATGGAAAATTTTTTGTATCAACTGATGTAGTTGCTCAGTGCAAATTCGCGTAAAAACTCTCTTATTTATGTTTGGTGGTATTGGTACCAAATAATTTATTTTCTATCACATGTGTACAAAATTTAAGGGGTCGTTTGGTATGGCATTTTGAGGAACAATTTTCAGTTTTTAAACAATATTATATGTATTTCTACACATTTTTTCACCCACACATATTTCCAAAAAATACAAATAACGTTACTAAAACAACGTTACCAAACGGTCCCTAAAACATTCTTTCATATTAAAGTTACAAAACTTCTTATCCAAAAAAAAAAAAAGTTACCCAAAAAAAAAAATAGAAGAAGTTACAAACTTACATTTACTTCAAGTGTGGCTGCTGAGTTGTGGGCTGTGAAGGATATATAGAATTAGACTATGCATTTTCCTTAATTTGGAGGAAGTGAAAATTGAGCTAGATGCTTAGATTGTTGTTGATTTTCTTAAAGACCCTGATGGGCCAGATCTTGCTAACAATTCTGATGTTACTATTTTGGCTGATTGCAGGGAAAGTCTTAAGGAAAATTCCTCAAGTTAGAATCTCTCACTGCTATAGGAAGGCTAACAAGTGAATTGATGCACTTGCCTGGCGGGATGTCCACTATGCTCAGGATTTTGTTTTGTTTTATGAGCCTCCTTTTGAAGACTGACGTGTATTTTGTTACTTAATTTGGACTGTGTTGGTACATTGTATGAATGTTGGTTTCCTTATTGATGGAAGCTAGCTGCCCTCCTTAATAATATTATCCTTTTTATCCAAAAAAAGGAAAAAAAATTACATAATTAAGTAAATACTATTTACGCTTCAATATATTGTTGGCCTTCAAAATTTAACATATTAGTGAATTTAGTCTCTAAAGTTTGTTAGTATATATTACTGGCTCAATATTTTATTACCTGTAGTATAAATTACTTGCCCTACACTCCGATTACTTGTGCTACACATATATCATAAATACTTAAATAAAAAGGTAGTTTCCCTGCACAATTCTTAACACAAAAATATTAATAGATTATTTTCTCTCTCTCTCTCTCTCTCTCTCTCTCTATACATTAATTTAATTTATTAATAAAGTTTAAAGTGATCATATTTAATCCCTTATATGACATGGTCAAATTATAAGTTGACACATTATCATTCCACAAGACAACAAGCAATCACTTAGAGTTTGTTAGGGTCCAAGATTGACCTTTGTAAATTTTTTAGGGATTAAAAGTGACTATTTTAAGTTTGTTAAGGATTAAAAGTGATCAATTTAAATTTTAGTGACTAAAACTGCCAATATTTAAACTTTAGAGACAAACAATATATTTTAACCTAAATTTTTATCATATTATTGAAGTTTTATTCTAACAATTCAGACAGAGACTTTACTGAATCACGTTGTTGCAGGTGCATGACTAGTTTAAAGGGAAGATGCAAGTTGATGAAAAGGTTAAATAAATTACATATATATATATATATATATATATAAAACACACACACACACTTATTTCGCATGGAAGTGAATGCTAAATGCCAGCCCAATATGTTGAACTATAGGAGAGAACAAGGTTCACAACTATGCTTACTTTATTATTATTATTATTATAATACAGCTATGCTTGCTTTATGAAATAAATTTTGAAGTCACTTGACATATTATATTTAGTAGGCCATAAGATTGCACTCGTTATATGTAACACCATCACTAACTTTTTCTTGGAGTAAGAGCATCTCAACTACTTGGTTCATGGTAGGTCTTACATCTTTGTCTTCTTCTATGCATTGTAGAGCAACCTGAACCAAAGCTTTCATTTCAAATATGTCATATTTACCTTCCAACAGTGGATCAATGATCTCTTCAAGTAAAGAAGTATTTGCAGCTGCTTTATTCATTTTTTCCCTCACCCATGTAACCAGCCTTTTATGCTCTGCCACCCCACCATCATTTATAGCATGGACACTCCTTGATGGATCCTTTCCGGTCACCATTTCCAGAACAACAATCCCATAGCTATAAACATCCACTTTGGAGGTGATAGGTAGATTGAAAACCCACTCCGGAGCCATATAACCTCGGGTTCCTCTTATCTTTGAGAAGCTTGAATTCTTAAGGACATCTCTATTTTGAAGTTTGGACAGGCCAAAATCTGCCACCTTTGGTTGATAAGTTGAGTCCAAAAGTATATTTTGAGATTTTACATCGCAATGTAAAATCCAGTCCAAGCAATCCTCATGCAAATAGGCTAGGCCCTTCGCAGTGCCCATGATAATTTTGAACCTTTTTTCCCAATCAAGTACATTGACTGAGAGGTTATCTGCTAAAGAACCATGCTCCATGTACTCATACACCAAAAGCCTGCTTTCCCTCTGTGCAATACCCCCACATCTCTATTAAGTTCATGTGGTTAATCCTTCCAATGATGGTTACTTCAGCTAGAAATTCACCTTCTCCTTGGCTGGCTTCATTGAGATGTTTGATTGCGGCAACTCGATTGTCAGACAACACCCCTTTGTAGACAATCCCTCCTGCACCTCTTCCAATCTCCTCACTAAAACTCTCTGTGGCCTTTTTTAGTTCTGTATATGTAAATTTTCTGAATCCAATGGCAGCACGATCATAGGCTTGCTTGGCAACACCTAAACTTTTCTGTGTTTTGATGAGAAGAAACCACGCCAGAAAGAAAGAGATGATTTAAAGTCCACCCACTCCACAAGCAAACCAGAGCATGAATTTCTCTGTGCTGTTTTTACCGCTTTGTAGTGTACCATCACCTGCGCAATTTAAATTGAATTCTTCTAGAGGATTGTGGTGGGACAAGATATAGCTTTTTGGTAGTTTCAGATAGACGTCTCCATTTAATTCTGGCGAACGATACCCATTTAGCAATCGTGTCTTAGGATAACATTTTGAATAACCAGCCTCCTTGTTGAAGTTGTATTCGAACGCTATGCAATCACATGCTGCCAAACATAGATCCCTACATTGATCAAATGTGTAATTGAGGAAGTTCCCAAAATCATTCCCATAATACGAGTAAAAGTCAACATGGGATAACATCAGAAACCCCGACTCATTTTCCTTGCAAGAGAGTTCAACTTCGAGTTCACAGCCATCAGCCCAATCGCTACGATTTTTCATCTTGTATCCTGATGGGCAGGAACATTTCCTGCCATAACCAATAACGTAACTGCAAAAACTGTTGGCCCCACAAGCACCAGCAATGATGCAAGGTCTCTGAATGGCTTGCCATGAAACAACCCAACTCTGCCTCTCCTCTTCCCAACCGTACAATCGAATATTACCATCATAATCAAGTGTCAATCTTCTATGAAGCATTGCTCCATAGTCGGCAGACATAATGGTAAAATCATCGGATGGACTTAAATTCCCTAAGGAATTAAAGACAAGTATGCTATTATTGTAATCTTCAAGCCCTGAATAAAACCAATAAATATCAGAAACATCTAAGCCATTATAAACAAGCCGAAGAAGGTTATCGTTGTTGAAGGAAAGCTCATAGAAACCAGAGGAAAAGTTGGTCTGGCTTCTTGAAGAGACAAGCTTTGTTTTTCTAGTGAGTAGTTGTTGAGGAAGAAGGGTATCTGTAGGGAAGTCAAAGCTCTGCCACAAAACAATACCTTCCTTGTCACATAGAACAAGATTACCGGTGTCGTTGAGAAATAGTTGGACTGAGGAGAGTGAGACAGTGTTTGTGGCCCAAACGGTGACATTTAACTTAGTGGCATCAGTTAAGATGAGATTGCCAGTATCGAAGAGAGAGAGCTTTGAGTGCTTTCCATTAACTGGGTTGTCACGGTTTGCCATCCAAACTACGGTGCGTGAGTTGCTAAACCAAATGGCAAAGCAATAGGCATTATCACCCACGGAATAAAAGCCAGCAGAGAAGTCGCGATTTGGTGATATTAGAATATCTGGTTTCTCTACAAACAGGGATGTACCTGTACTGAATCTGCTGATAACGACTATTGTTGAAGCTGAAAGTGGGAAAGAAAATACGAAAGAGAGTAGAAGGAAGAAGGGTGGCGAACCCATGAGAGGTATTGGGCAGGGCAAAGCAAGAACGTAATTTTATTTTTTTTAGTTTAAGCAAGAACGTAATTAATTTCTATTTAAAACCAATAAAGTCTATTCCTACCGAAAAATTCTCTTCAAAAATTATGATGTAGAGGGTAGACTTGAAGCACAATGGTACGACATTATTGGACATTAAACCATGATTGCTTTTTTGGGTCGATGAGATGTACTGTTTCAATTTTGAATCTAAATTCATAGTCAGCAGAATTAGAACGCGTTTTAGAGGCAAGAGCACTCACATTGTCTTGTCTATATTAGGTTAGCTAATCACTCTCTAAAATATAATTCTCTATTTTATTTAAATATGAAAAATGCTAAAAAAACATTACAAATTTTAGGGGACGTGTAAGAAATGTGATGTGTGGGTGTTTTTTTTTTTTTTTTTTCAAGGGTGGGCTGCTAAATTAAAAATTCTCCTAATTGAATTAAACTTGGACCTGGAAAATGGCTTACGTACTAATTAGTTCAAATAGACCAGAGTCAACTTGTCTTGATCTGGTAGTGGGGAACAAAATAAGTTGAGAGATGCCTCCCAAGATTCATTACATCTGCTTGATTGTAGTGTGGAAAAAATACGATCAAAGATAAGATCTTTATTTATTTATTTTTTTAATTTAATCATTTCTGTTGAAAGTTCTAAGTTATTGCTGATGTGACTTTGCACTCCTATTTTTTTGCTGCTGTGACTTTGCACTGTTATTCAACCAATAGTACTGAACGTATTTTACGTTTCAAAGTCCTAATGAGGATTTTTTGACAGATAAATTAGACAGATGGTCTCCCATTTAGGGTCTGTTTAAATACTGTTTATTTTGCTGAAAATTAAAAATTAAAAATATTAAAAAAATTATTTTTAGATTACTGTTCACACCAAAAAAACTGTTCATTTGCTTATTTGCATTGTTCATGTCCCATGAACAGTGCAATAGGCGCTGGTAAAAAAAAAAAAAGAAGCCAAAAAACGCCAGACGTGGACGCGTACCCGTTTGGATCACGTCCAGCGCGTCCACGTCCAGGACTAGCACCTCTTGCACTGCAAACAAGCAAATAGTATTTTTTGTGTGAACAGTAATAAAAAATTATTATTATTTTTATTGTTTTCAGTTTTCAGTTTTCAGCAAAATAAGTAGTATCCAAACGCACCCTTAGTCTCTCTCCCCATCTCCTTCCTCTTTTTAATGTAAAAAAATTCTACTACTAAAGTAGTTATTCATAATTATTAAAGTTGAGGATTGTTATCATTTCAGAAAATAAAAAATAAAAAGTTGAGGATTTTTTTTTATACAAAATATAAATTTTATTCTAATCTAATTTAAGTATAAATGTATGTGAAACTCATTCTTAAAAACTTGAATTCTAATCCTTATCTCTTATTTTATAAGAATTTTGTACTTGTGAAGTGATTACCATACTAAGGTTGCGCAGTGGTGATTATTTAATTTTTATTGTTAATTGGGGCATTATTCTATATCTTGCACAATGATGGGCTAATATATAGCTCTGTTTAACACTCTAACGCTGGTTTGTCTTGTCTAGCGTTGTCTTTAGCTAGAGTTGGTGTTAGCTCTTTTTTAACGGGTTTTCATGTGTCTTTGCAGACTTTTTTTTTCTTTGAGTCTTGAGTCTTCTTAGGCTCTTTGTTCTGTATTATGCTTTTAATTATAAGTAATATTATTCTGTTTCATCCAAAAAAAAAAAAAAAAAACCTGAGAAAATAATAACATGATTCTACGTAATTTTATACAACATCTCTAGATTTCTCGAGATGCCATAGCCGTCTGCGCTTTACAGGTACTTCTATTTTGTTGGTTGGGTATGGCCTTGGCGTTGTTTATGGCACTCGCAATTTACCTTGTCGATGTTTAGCTTTTATAATTTAACAAATGAAGGTCCAGAGAATGGTGTCTAGAGTCTAGACTGGAATAACCTTTTTAATGGACTGGGCTGCTTGAACAAATTATTCATCTGGCTAGACATGGTTAGAAAATCTAAGGTAAAGCCTGACTCCTCTGGGCTTGCAAAGGAGAGAAAAATTTAAAATCTTAGAAAATTCATATTCACTCCAGTGAATTCAGATGATGATAAATAAAACCTCCCCTTCGGCACCTTGATGGACAAAAGGAGCATTTTGCCATTTTTTGAGAACGGATTCAAATTTTGATGGACCAATATAAAAAATCTCAAACTTAATGAAGCAAGATGAAAAAAAAAAAAAAAAAAAATCTAGTTTGGTTGCTGAGTTGTGGGCTGAGGAATGGAATCGGACTTCCATTTCCCTTAATTTGCGGGCAGTAGAAATTGAGCTAGATGCTAAGATTATTGTTGATCTTCTTAAAGACCATAATCTTGCTAATAATTCTAATGCTACTATTGAAATTAGTCTTTCCATTTCCCTTAATTTGCATTTAGTAAAAATTGAGCTAGATGTTAAGATTATTGTTGATTTTCTTAAAGACCCTAATCTTGCTAACAATTCTAATGCTATTATTGTGATTGATTGCAGGGAAATTCTAAGGAGAATTCCTCAAGTTAGTATATCCTACTACTATACAAAGGCTAACAAGTGTGTTGATCCGCTTGCCTAGCGGATTGTCCACTGAGCTCAGGATTTTGTTTTGTTTTATGACCCTCATTCTAATGTGTATTTGTTACTTTAAATTTGGACCATGTTGGTACAGTGTATGAACGTTTGGTTCCTTTTGATAGGGGTTAGCTATCCTCCTTAATAATATTATCCTTAAAAAAAAAAAAAAAAACTTACATAATTAATTAATATCATTTAGGCTTAAAAAAATTGTTGGTCTTCAAAATTTAAAATACTAGCGAATTTAGTCCCTAAAGTTTGTTAGTATATATTATGGTCTAGCCCAATGGACTTAGTCCTAATGTTTTATTACTTGTGCTATAAATTACTTGCCCCACGCTCCTTTTACTTGAGCTACACACATATATGCTTATATAAAAAGGTAGTCCCCTACACAATTCTTGACACAAAAATATTAATAAATTATTCTCTCTCTCTCTCTCTCTCAATTAACAAAGTTTAAAGTGATTGCACAAGCTATTACTTAGAGTTTGTTAGGGACTAAGATTGATCACTTTAAATTATTTAGGGACTAAAAGCAATTATTTTAAGTTTGTTAAGAATTAAAAGTGATAACTTTAAATTTCAGGAACTAAAATTGCTAAACTTTAGAGATCAACAATATGTTTTAGCCAAAATTTTTATCAAATTATTGAATTTTTAATCTTTGGAAAAGGATGGAGAAGAATTATCTAACAAACGAGGAATTAAGTCACAGATTTTATTGACTCATGTTGTTGTAGGTACATAACTAGTTTAAAGGGAAGATGCAAGCTAATGAAAAGGTTAAATAAATTTAAAAACACACACACTCACCTATTTCACATCAAAGTGGATGCTAAACCAAAATGCCAACCCAACGTATAGGACTATAGGAGATACTCCAATTTATTGGGTAACGGGTTCACAACTATGCTTGCTTTATGAATGGAATTTGGTAGTCACTAGACATATCATATTTAGTAGGTCATGGGACTGAATCTTTTTCTTGGTATGAGAGCATCTCAACTACTTGGCTCATGGTAGGTCTTGCATCTTTATCTTCTTCTACGCATTGTAGAGCAACTTGAACCAAAGCTTCCATCTCCCCCATATCATATTTACCTTCCAACATTGGATCAATGATGTTTTCAAGTGAGGAAATATTTGCAGCCGCTTTCTTCATATTTTCTCTCACCCACGTAACCAGCCTTTTGTGCTCTACCTCCCCACCATCATCTATAGCATGGACACTCCTTGATGGCCCCTTTCCGGTCACAATTTCTAGCACAACAATCCCATAGCTATAAACATCCACTTTGGAGGTAATAGGTAGATTGAAAACCCACTCTGGAGCCATATAACCACGGGTTCCTCTTATTTTTGAGAAGCTTGAATTCTTAAGAACACCTCTATTTTGTAGCTTTGACAGGCCAAAATCTGCCACCTTTGGTTGATAAGTAGAGTCCAAAAGTATATTATGAGGTTTTACATCGCAATGTAAAATCCATTCCAAGCAATCCTCATGCAAATAGGCTAGGCCTTTCGCAGTGCCCATAGCAATTTTGAACCTTTTCTCCCAATTAAGTGTCTTAGTTGAGAGGTTTTTTGCTAAAGAACCGTGCTCCATGTACTCGTACACCAAAAGCCTGTGCTTTCCCTCTGCACAATAACCCCACATCTCTATTAAGTTCATGTGGTTAATCCTCCCAATGACGCTTACTTCTGCTAGAAATTCACCTTCTCCTTGGTTGGCTTCATTGAGACGCTTGATTGCTGCAACTCGACTGTCAGGCAACACCCCTTTGTATACAATTCCCCCTGCACCTCTTCCAATCTCTTCAGTAAAACCCTTTGTGGCCTTTTTTAGCTCAGCATAGGTAAAATATCTGAATCCAGTGGTAGCAAGAACATAACCTTCCTTGTCTGCACTTGATTTTTTTCGGGTTTTGATCAAGAGAAACCACACCACAAAGATACAGATGATTTCAAGTCCTCCTACTCCACAGGCAAACCAAAGCATGAATTTCACTGTCTCGTTTTCATTGTATTTACTACTTTGTAGTGTACTTTTACTTGAGCAATTTAAACTGAATTCTTCTAGAGGATTGTTGTTGGACAAGAATTTGTTTTTTGGCAATTTCAAATAGATGTTTCCATTTAAATTTGGATAACGAGATCCATTCAGCAATAGCATCTTAGGATAACAAATTGTATAACCATGGCGAAGGGTGTATTGGAATGCTTTGCAATCACATGATTTCAAGCATATATCCTTACAATGGTCGAGGGTGTAATTGAGGAAGACCCCAAAATCATTCCCGTAAAAGTCTGCATGGGACAATAGCTGAAATTTCGACTCATTTTTGTTGCAAGAGAGATGAAATTGGGGTTCACAACCATAAGCCCAATCACTATGATTTTTCATCTTGTATCCTGGAAGGCAGGAACATTTCCGGCCAGAACCAATAACATAACTGCACAAACTGTTGGCCCCGCAAGCACCAGGAATGTTACAAGGTGTTTGAATGGCTTGCCATGAAACAACCCAAGTCTTTCCCTCCTCTTCCCAACTATACAATCGAATATTACCATCATAATCAAGTGTCAATCTTCTATGAAGCACTGCTCCATAGTCAAATGACATAAAAGTAAAACCATCAGATGAACTAAAGTTCCCTAAGGAATTAAGGACACCAATTCTACTAATGTTATACACAGGCCATGTAGAAGACCAGTAAATACTGGAAACATCAGGACTATTATAAACAATGTGAAGAAGGTAATCGTTTCCGAATAAAAACTCATAGAAACCGGAGGAAAAGTTGGTCTGGCTTCTTGAAGAGACAAGCTTTGTGTTTCTAGTGAGTAGTTGTTGAGGGAGAAGGGTATCTGTAGGGAAGTGAAAGCTTTCCCACAAAATAAGACCTTCATTGTTACATAGAACAAGGTTACCAGTGTTGTGGAGAAATAATTGGACAAAGGAGAGTGAGACAGTGTTTGTGGTCCAAACATTTAATTTTTTGGCATCAGTTAAGATCAGATTGCCATTTTTGAGGAGAGAGAGCTTTGAGTGCTTACCATTAATTGGCTGGTCACGATTTGCCATCCAAACTACGGTGCGTGAGTTGCTAAACCATATGGCAAAGCAATAGGCATTATCACCCACGGAATAAAAGCCAGCAGAGAAGTCGCCATTTGGTGATACTAGAATATCTGGTTTCTCTACCGAAAGGGATGTGCCTTTACTCATAACTACCAATACTGAAGATATAAGTGGAAAAGAAAATGCCAAAGAGAGTAGAAGGAACAAGACTGGCAAACCCATGATTGAAAGCTCAAACTAGTGATGGACTTCGGCAAGGCAAGACCATAATTATTTATAAAAATAAGTCGATCGTAGGATGCACGGATAACGTTATAATATTTTATATAAGATGGTTTAAAAAAATATTGTACATATATTATAGTATAATTGTTATTGAATTTCGTTAGTAATGAGTTAATCATAAGAAGAAATAATTATAAATTACACATATATGTCCATTATAATTATTCAGTTCAAGTAATGAGAAATATAAAAACAACTTTGGAAAAATATTATAGAATAAAAGTTTTTGATAAGCATATTGTAGAATAAAAATTGATATAAAATGTGTCTTTCTCTTTATCTTTAATTCTAAAACAAAATATGCATCCCAAGCACCTACAATCAGTCACATCTTTTACAAAATCCAAAAATTTACAACGTTTGATTTTAAAATCAAAATTACCACAGTCACTCAATATAAAATGCATGCCTCCTCCATTGCTTGTAGCCAACTCATACGTGTTAGAATTAGATGAGACAACAATGTTAGAGCTAGGTAGTTGTTGTTGAAATATTAAAGATAAATGAAATCATTTTTGGTATGTTGTATTTGACATGGGATGTCATGAATGGCTATAAGTAGGTATATATACAGGAGAGGAAGTGCAAGAGGTGAAAATGGTGAATTGAAATGCAAAGAATTTTGTGTATATGGGTGAGGGAGGAAAAGACTTGATACATTTCACCAAAAGATACAAAGAATATTTACTTTTTTACTTTTTAATTAGAAAAGTCTTGAAACATTGAATCAAATATAACAAAATTTTAATACTTAAACAATGATTAATTGGACCAATTAGGAAAACAATTTGTTGTTGATAATCCATTAGGGTTATTTTTTTTACAAAAATTGTAATTTCGTCCACCCAAAACATATTATCAAATAAAGAATTATTAGCAAAATCTAAGAATTAAATTTCTATACATGCATTATTATAAAATAATAATAATTAAAATAAAATTGCAAAAACTAAAATTTGTCACCCATCTGATTATTTTTGTTTGGCTAAGCTTTGCTTTTCTCTAAATATATGACATTAAAGAGTACTTCTAATACAACTATTAAGAGTACTTTGTCCACCACAAAGGATTTAAAAAAAAAACACAAATTAGTAAAGCCTCATAGTTTAACATCTAAATTGACCACTATAAAAATCATGCTCTGTAATAAAATAAATATCAAATTATCCAAATTATGCTATGTAATAGAATAATATTATATTTTTATATGCTATATTTAATTCTTTATAATGCAATAGGATAATATTTAACAATAAAAAAAAAAAATCACATTTACTCAAATTAGAGTTTTAAAGAATAAAAAAAAAAAATTATCAACCTAAAGCAGAGATGCAAGAAAAATAAAGAATTCACCAAAAAATTGAGAGAGAACTTTTTTTTGTAAGGGAAAACTACGCATAGAATGTAATAGATAATGATAAATTTATAATAAAAAGGTGTGAATATGAAGAAACAAAAATAAAGGAAGATGAAGGGAAATAAGAAGAATGATATTAATGTAAAAGGTAGTCGGGAAATGAAAAGATAAGGGAGGGAGAGCGGTTGGAGAAGTAGTAGGGAGATGAAAAGGTAAGGGAGGGAGAAAGGTGGGCGAAAGGTGAGCGAAGTGTTAATATTTAAAAAAAAAAAATTCAAAACAAATATAGAAAAAATTAGAAAGAAACAAGATATTGATGTAGACACTAATAAAACTTAACTAGAACATAACAATAATAAATATGACGTTTTAGCTTTTATATATATATATATATATATATATATTGATTTAAAGGAGGCCAAGACTATTCATACTGAATTTTTTATTTTTTATTTTTCCTTTTAAATTCTGATGTAGAGCGTAGACAGGAGTACAATGGTCAAAGCGCATAGGGTGCAACTTTATTGCGCTTCAAAAAAAAAAAAAACACCTTTATTGCTTTTTTGCCGATGAGATGTTTCTTTTTTACCGAGGAGAGAGGTTTCGACCTTCAACTTTGAGTCTATATTCGTAGAAAATTAAAACGCACTTTAGACCAAGGGGCGTTCACATTGTTTCGCAAAAAAAAGCATTCACATTGACTTGTTTAGAATAAGAGATTATTTTCTAGTTAATCACTTTTAAAAACACACGCATTTGATTTTTTATTCAAGATTCTATTTCATTAAAATAATTTTTTATTAGTATTTTCTCTACTTTTCAAAACACATTCACATTTTTTTTTTAAAATAAATAATTAAGAGTTTAAGAAATGAACAATGTTCTTGTAAGAACCAAGTATAAGACCTATGGGTCTTGGATTACTTTGGGCTCACAATTTATTTGTAGTGGGTTTGAAGATTTCCTACTATGGGTCGTTCTCGGCAGAGAGACTCAAAACAACGCCCAGTTGATATTCACTCCTTCACTCTTTTCCCTCAAATTTTCTGAACCCTTTCTTCTCCCAACTTTTTTCTATTTATAGCCAAGGTTAGTGGGAAGATTATGATTACAGCCACCGTTTGTGCTTTTGAAGGTCCAATATTATTTGATTTAAGTGGATGTTTAGGTGAGAGGGCGGTGCTGCATTTATGATCTTGGAACTTGATTTCAGCTAGATCGATTATGCTCGGCAACTCAGTCTCCCGTGCATACCACATTTTCCCGGGAAAGATTCATATACTTGTCCGGGAACGTTTGACCGATCACCTCTTGGAACTTAATGCCCAACACTTGTCTGTGTATTTATGGAAGCACCAGGGAGGGCGCAGGATGACTGGACCTTTCTACTGGGCTTGCGCCCAAAGCCAGTATGGGACTAGGCCCAGGGCCTGTATGGGCCTGGGATCCTCGCGCTGTACGATTGGGACTGGGCCCGGGGCCTGTATGGGCCTGAGATCGTGGTGCCGTACAGTTACATTAGCATCTACATCAATAGCTTTTTTCTCTCTAATTTCTCTATAATTGTTTCGAATTATTCTTTTTTTAAATATTAACACTTCGCCCACCTTTCTCCCTCCCTTATCTTTTCATCTCCCCACTACTTCTCGAACCGCTCTCCCTCCCTTATCTTTTAATTTCGCCACTACCCTTTACATTAATATCATTCTTCTTATTTCTCTTCATCTTCCTTTATTTTTGTTTCTTCATATTCACACCCTTTTATTATAAATTTATCATTATCTATTACATTCTATGCGTAGTTTTCCCTTACAAAAAAAAAGTTCTCTCTCTCAATTTTTTGGTGAATTTTTTATTTTTCTTACATCTCTGCTTTAGGTTGATAATTTTTTTTTTATTCTTTAAAACTCTAATTTGAGTTAATGCGATTTAGTTTTTTTTTTTTGTTCTCTTTGATTGTTAAATATTATCCTATTGCATTACAAAGAATTAAATATAGCATATAAAAATATAATATTATTCTATTACATAGCATGATTTGGATAATTTGGTATTTATTTTATTACAAAGCATAATTTTTATAGTGGTCAATTTAGATGTTAAACTATGAGACTTTACTAATTTTTGTTTTTTTTTTTAATCCTTTATGGTGGACAAAGTACTCTTAATAGTTGTATTAGAAGTACTCTATAATGTCATATATTTAGAGAAAAGCAAAGCTTAGCCAAACAAAAATAATCAGATGGGTGACAAATTTTAACTTTTGCAATTTTATTTTAATTATTAATATTATTTTATAATAATGCATATATAGAAATTTAATTCTTAGATTTTGCTAATAATTCTTTATTTGATAATATGTTTTGGGTGGACGAAATTACAATTTCTGTAAAAAAAAAAAATTAAAAAAAAATTAAAAAAAAAAAAACCTAATGGATTATCAACAACAAATTGTTTTCCTAATTGGTCCAATTAATCATTGTTTAAGTATTAAAATTTTGTTATATTTGATTCAATGTTTCAAGACTTTTTTAATTAAAAAGTAAAAAAGTAAATATTCTTTGTATCTTTTGGTGCAATGTATCAAGACTTTTCCTCCCTCACACATATACACAAAATTCTTTGCATTTCAATTCATCATTTTCACCTCTCGCACTTCCACTCCTTTATATATACCTACTTATAACCCTTCATGACATCCCATGTTAAGAGGGAAATCACAATTTAGCTCCCTATAACTATTTTAAAAAAACCATAAGAGCATGATGTTGAATACTATAAAAGAACATTGTTCATTTCTTAAACTCTTAATTTTATATTTTTAAAAAAAATTGTGAATGTGTTTTGAAAAGTAGAGAAAATACTAATAAAAAATTATTTTAATGAAATAGAATCTTGAATAAAAAATCAAATGCGTGTGTTTTTAAAAGTGATTAACTAGAAAATAATCTCTTATTCTAAACAAGTCAATGTGAATGCTTTTTTTTGCTAAACAATGTGAACGCCCCTTGGTCTAAAGTGCGTTTTAATTTTCTACGAATATAGACTCAAAGTTGAAGGTCGAAACATCTCTCATCAGTAAAAAAGAAACATCTCATCGGCAAAAAAGCAATAAAGGTGTTTTTTTTTTTTTGACGCGTAATAAAGTTGCACCCTATGAGCTTTGACCATTGTACTCCCGTCTACGCTCTACATCAGAATTTAAAAGGAAAAATAAAAAATAAAAAATTCAGTATGAATAGTCTTGGCCTCCTTTAAATCAATTTATATATATATATATATATATATATATAAAAGCTAAAACACCATATTTATTATTGTTATGTTTTAGTTGAGTTACATTAGCTCTACATCAATATCTTTTTCCTTTCTAATTTTTCTATAATTGTTTCAAATTTTATTTTTTTTTTAATATTAACACTTCGCCCACCTTTCGCCCACCTTTCTCCCTCCCTTACCTTTTCATCTCCCCACTACTTCTCCAACCGCTCTCCCTCCCTTATCTTTTAATTTCCCCACTACCCTTTACATTAATATCATTCTTCTTATTTCTTTTCATCTTCCTTTATTTTTGTTTCTTCATATTCACACCCTTTTATTATAAATTTATCATTATCTATTACATTCTATGCGTAGTTTTCCCTTACAAAAAAAAGTTTTCTCTCTCAATTTTTTCGTGAATTTTTTATTTTTCTTACATCTTTGCTTTAGGTTGATAATTTTTTTTTTTTTTTATTCTTTAAAACTCTAATTTGAGTTAATGCGACTTAGTTTTTTTTTTTTTAAATGGTTTTTTTTTTTTTTGTTCTCTTTGATTGTTAAATATTATCCTATTGCATTACAAAGAATTAAATATAGCACATAAAAATATAATATTATTCTATTACATAGCATGATTTGGATAATTTGGTATTTATTTTATTACAAAGCATGATTTTTATATTGGGCAATTTAGATGTTAAACTATGAGACTTTACTAATTTTTGTTTTTTTTTTTAATCCTTTGTGGTGGAAAAAGTACTCTTAATAGTTGTATTAGAAGTACTCTATAATGTCATATATTTAGAGAAAAGCAAAGCCTAGCCAAACAAAAATAATCAGATGGGTGACAAATTTTAGCTTTTGCAATTTTATTTTAATTATTATTATTATTTTATAATAATGCATATATAGAAATTTAATTCTTAGATTTTGCTAATAATTCTTTATTTGATAATATGTTTTGGGTGGATGAAATTACAATTTCTGTAAAAAAAAAAAAAAAAAAAAAATAAAAAGACACCCTAATGGATTATCAACAACAAATTGTTTTCCTAATTGGTCCAATTAATCATTGTTTAAGTATTAAAATTTTGTTATATTTGATTCAATGTTTCAAGACTTTTCTAATTAAAAAGTAAAAAAGTAAATATTCTTTGTATCTTTTGGTGCAATGTATCAAGACTTTTCCTCCCTCACACATATACACAAAATTTTTTGCATTTCAATTCACCATTTTCATCTCTCACACTTCCTTTCCTTTATATATACCTACTTATAGCCCTTCATGACATCCCATGTTAAGAGGGAGATCACAATTTAGCTCCCTATAACTATTTTAAAAAAACCTTAAGAGCATGATGTTGAATACTATAAAAGAACTGTACGGCACCAAGATCTTAGGCCCATACGGGCCCCGGGCCCAGTCCCAATCGTACAGCGCGAGGATCCCAGGCCCATACAGGCCCTAGGCCTAGTCCCATACCGGCTTTGGGCGCAGGCCCAGTAGAAAGGTCCAGTCATCCTGCGCCCTCCCTGGTGCTTCCATAAATACACAGACAAGTGTTGGGCATTAAGTTCCAAGAGGTGATCGGTTAAACGTTCCCGGACAAGTATATGAATCTTTCCCGGGAAAATGTGGTATGCACGGGAGACTGAGTTGCCGAGCATAATCGATCCAGCTGAAATCAAGTTCCAAGATCATAAATGCAGCACCGCCCTCTCACCTAAACATCCACTTAAATCAAATAATATTGGACCTTCAAAAGCACAAACGGTGGCTGTAATCATAATCTTCCCACTAACCTTGGCTATAAATAGAAGAAAGTTGGGAGAAGAAAGGGTTCAGAAAATTTGAGGGAAAAGAGTGAAGGAGTGAATATCAACTGGGCGTTGTTTTGAGTCTCTCTGCCGAGAACGACCCATAGTAGGAAATCTTCAAACCTACTACAAATAGATTGTGAGCCCAAAGTAATCCAAGGCCCATAGGTCTTATACTTGGTTCTTACAATTGGCGCCCACCGTGAGGCCCTCCTACAAAGCTGTGGTTCGACTGAGACTCAAACGACAAGGATGTCTGAGGAGCGTTTAGGAGAGCGTGCACCAAGCGGCTCCATGGGATCTTCTCGGGGGTCAACATGGAGGGAGAGAAGGCAAAAACGGCGGGAAGATAGGGAGCACTCAAGAAGGGAGGAAGGGTCCGGACAAGGAGAAGGGTCGGCTCAGACACACTGGACGGTTTTGGACGTCTCGGCGCATCGGCAGCATGACGAGAGGGACCGAGAGCTGGAACGGTTACGCAGACTGGTAATGGACTTAGAGCTGGAAGCAAGGGGTCGGCGAGATGAAAGGAATCGCAACTCTCAGCAAAGGAGAAACCAGGGCGAGGCCTCCAGCCGGTCTAATACGCATCGATCCCGAGACCGGTTGCGCTTCCAAGAGTCGCACCGGCAATCACGGGAACCACGCCATCGGCGGAACCGTTCGCGGTCACACGGTTATGATCACCAAGGATCAGAATCACCGGAGGAACGAGTGCACCACAATGCCTCCATGGACGCAATGAGCCGGGCTTTGCGGATGGCGGCCCGGTCACCATTCTCCGATGAAATTGAACGAGCCCCGATGCCGAGCAGATTCACACGACCACCATTCAATTCATATGAGGGAAGGACAGACCCCGTGGAGCATGTTAGCCATTACATCCACATGATGTCTCTGCATGCGCACAACGATGCATTGATGTGTAAAGTTTTCCCCTCTAGTCTCGGTTCCACTGCGCTGAGATGGTTCAATGGGTTGCGGAAGGGTTCCATACACAGCTTTGCCGAGCTGATTCAAGAATTCGGCAGCAGGTTCGTGACATGTAGCCGGGTGCAACAGCCGGTCGACGCACTACTTTCCATGAAGATAAGGGTCGGGGAAACCCTTCGGAGTTATGCCAGCCGATACTGGGAACTCTACAACGAGATTGGTGGAGGAAACGAGAAAATTGCGGCAAGCACAGAATGGGGCTCCCTGAGGATTCTGAATTACGGGAGTCACTGACGAGAAGACCCCCCGAGGATATGAGGCAACTGATGAGACACATAGAGGAGTACAAACGCCTGGAAGATGACCGGCTGCAAAGTAGGGGGAAAGCTCCTTTAGTGGGGAGATCTCGGCAAAGCGTTTTGCCGGCAAAACCGAAACGAGACTTCAGAATGCAGGGACCAGAGGTGCAGATCGACGGGGTCAATGTGGTGTTTAAAGAGCCAGTGCACAAGATCCTGGAACGGATCAAAGACGAGCCATTCTTCAGGTGGCCGAACAAAATGGGGGGCGACCCATCTCGGAAGAACCAAAACCTATACTGCATCTATCACAGAGACAAGGGGCACACAACCGAACAGTGCCGGGTATTAAAAGATCATCTCGGACAGCTAGCAAGGGCCGGGTACTTGAAAGAGTTTGTAGCAGATTCCGTTGACCGAGAAACCAGGCAGGGCGCCCAACAGAAAAGGAATCCCCTTCCACCACCCCTGGGGGTAATCGAAGTCATCCATGCCGCACCAAGAAGGGCAGCAGCGGCAAAAAGGATACTGACAGTAGCTTGCGCGGAAGGAGAATCATCCAAGAAGAAAAAGAAAGTTGGACGGCTGACCATCTCGTTCGGAGAAGACGATTTCGAGGGGACGGTCCAACCCCACGACGATGCTTTGGTGGTGACAGCCCGGATAGGCGGATTCCTGGTGAAGAGGGTAATGATTGATCAAGGAAGCGGAGCCGATGTCATGTACCCGGATCTCTATGAAGGGCTAGGGTTAAAGACCCAGGATTTGGCAAAGTATGACACGCCGTTGGTCTCGTTTGATGGGAAGGTTGTAATTCCCGAGGGGCAAATCTCTCTCCCAGTGGACATGGAAGGCAAGGCAGTTATAGTTACATTTATAGTAGTCCGATCATTCGCACCGTACACCGCAATCCTGGGAAGGCCGTGGATTCACGCCATGGGGGCTGTCCCGTCCACCCTTCACGTGAAAGTGAAATTTCCTACTGAGAATGGAGTTGCCGTGGTAAGGGGGAATCAACAGGTGGCGAGGCAGTGCCTTGTCGCCGCGGTCCGGTGGGAGAAGGAACAGCTCGGTCGAACTGAGGAGAACGAGAAAGAAAATTTATAGCAATTACAGAAACCCCAGGGGGAAGCTGGGGCGGACGTTGCCGAGGAGGTGCTGAAGGTAAGAATTCTCCCAGATGCTGACAAGTATTTCCAGATAGGTACAAGCATGAACGACCGGGAAAGGGTAGATATGTTGCTGTTCCTATTGCAGAACGTGGATGTTTTCGCATGGAGCCCGTATGAAGTGCCCAGCGTAGATCCCGAGTTCATTGTCCACAGACTCAACGTGGATCCGTTATTCCCCCCAAAGAAGCAGAAACCGAGAAGAGCGTTGAGGGAACACGTCGATGCAGTAAACCTGGAGGTACAACGGCTGAAGGATTCCGGAGCCATAAAGGAGATATTCTTCCCGAAGTGGTTGGCAAACACTGTCTTGGTGAAGAAGAAGAACGGGAAATGGAGAGTTTGTGTGGATTTCACAGACTTGAACAAGGCATGTCCCAAGGACCCATTTCCGATGCCCAAGATTGACCAGCTAGTAGATGCGACGTACGGGCACCCGAGGATGAGCTTCCTAGATGCCTTCCAGGGCTACCACCAGATTGCCTTGGCGCCCGAAGACCGAGAAAAGACAGCATTTATCTCCCCGAATGCAAATTATCACTACGAGGTCATGCCGTTCGGATTAAAGAACGCCGGGGCTACGTATCAGCGAATGATGACGAGAATGTTCCGAGAGAAAATTGGATGCACGGTTGAAGTTTATATCGATGATATGGTGGTGAAAAGCAGAATTGAGTCGCAGCACACCGAAGACCTCCGGGGAGTGTTTGAGATACTACGTCGGCACAAATTGCGCTTGAATGCCGAGAAGTGCACTTTCGGAGTGGGGGCTGGTAAGTTCCTGGGATATCTGATCTCTACTCGGGGAATAGAAGCTAACCCCGACCAGATAGAAGCCGTGAACCGCCTCAAACCACCAAGCAATCCCAAAGAGGTGCAAGTGCTCACTGGAATGTTAGCGGCCCCGAACAGATTCATCTCCAAGTCTGCCGACCGTTGCCGGCCTTTTTATCAGCTTCTGAAAAAGTGGAAGGGGTTTCGATGGGACGAGAGCTGCGATGAAGCCTTTCGAGAGCTAAAGGAGTATTTGGCAAAGGCGCCGAGGTTGACGGCCCCGGAGCCCGGGGAGGATCTGTTTATGTATCTCGCTGTCACCGACCATGCAGTAAGTGCTGTGTTGCTAAGAGACCGGGGAGTGCAGATGCCGGTGTATTACATGAGCAAAACCTTGGTCGATGCCGAGACAAGGTACCTGCCTCTCGAGAAGTTAGTTTTGGCCCTGGTGCACACCACGAGAAAGTTGCCACATTACTTCCAGGCACACACAGTGTTCGTCCTCACCGAGTATCCGTTACAGTCACTATTGAAGAGATCAGACTTCACAGGGCGAATTGCCAAATGGGGGACTCGGTTGGGATCGTTTGACATAAGATACCGACCTAGAAGCTCAGTGAAGGGACAGGTTCTGGCTGACTTCATCGCAGAGTTTACACCCAAGGATGAAGGCAAGATAATCTGTAGTACGGAGGTTCGCCCGTGGAGGTTATTTGTGGACGGCGCATCGAATGCTATGGGGGCCGGGGCTGGTATAGTCATAGTCACCCCTGAGGGTATACGACTGGAACACTCCCTCAGATTGGGGTTCAAAGCCTCGAACAATGAAGCCGAATACGAAACCATGCTGGCCGGGTTAAGGGCAGTATTACATCTGGGCGCAAAGGACGTAGAGATCTACTCTGACTCTCGACTGGTTGTTTATCAGATCACTGGGGACTTCAAAGCTCGGGACCCCAGAATGAAAGCTTATCTCATTACGGCAAAGCAAATTATCAGTCAGTTTGGAACGGTAAAGATATCCCAGGTAGCCCGGTCACAAAACAAGCACGCTGACTCTCTTGCCACGTTAGCCTCATCGGCTACCGAGGATACGCCGAGGCTCATCATGGTAGAACTTGTAAGGGAGCCAAGCATCCATGTGAAGAATGTTCCCGACCAAGCCGGAGTAGAGATTGCGTAAGTGGCAGTGGCTGGTCCAAGTTGGATGAGCCCGATCATAGACTTCCTTGCCGAAGATAAAGTTCTGGAGAATGAGGCCGAGGCCAACAAGATTCGACGGATGGCTCCCAGATACTGGCTGTCTTCAGACCGAAAACTGTACCGAAGATCCTTTGCAGGCCCTTACCTCTTGTGCCTACATCCAGAAAGAGTCAAAGAACTTCTGACCGAGCTGCATGAGGGAATGTGCGGCGGGCATGCCGGGGGACGATCTTTAGCACACAGGGCAATGACACAGGGATTTTGGTGGCCATAGATGCAGAAGGATGCCGCCGAATACGTTCGGAGTTGCGAACAGTGTCAAAAGCACGCCCCAATGATCCATCAGCCTGCAGGACAGCTAAATCCCGTCAGCAGCCCGTGGCCATTTGCACAATGGGGGCTTGACATCCTTGGGCCTTTCCCCCGGGCAACGGGGAACCGCCGTTTTGTATTGGTGGCTGTAGATTACTTCACAAAGTGGGCTGAAGCTGAAGCCTTGGCTAATATCCGGGATTCTGACGTGAAAAAGTTTGTATGGAGAAACATAGTTACACGGTTTGGGGTGCCGAATTCGCTAGTGACGGACAATAGGCTGCAGTTCGACAGCAATGCTTTCTGGAGCTTTTGTAGTAAGCTTGGCATCAAGAACAAGTATTCAACCCCGGCGTACCCACAAAGCAACGGCCAAGCTGAAGCGGTAAACAAGACTATTTTGAACGGGCTCAAGAAAAGATTGGACGGAGCGAAGGGAAGATGGGCGGAAGAGCTACCCAGTGTATTGTGGGCCTACCGTACGACCCCCAGGAGATCCACGGGTGAAACCCCATTTTCCCTGACATACGGCTCAGAAGCAGTAATACCAACTGAGGTGAGCTTATGCAGTGCACGGGTTGCCGGGTTTGACCCCGTACAGAACGCCGACCTGATGATGGAATACTTGGATTGGCTAGAAGAATGCAGGGAGGCCGCGACCGTACGTCTTGCCGAGTATCAGCAGAAGCTGGCCCAACGGTACAACCGAAACGTGAAAAGCAGGGAATTCAGTGCAGGGGAACTAGTTTTAAGACGGGTAGTAGGGAACATGCGGGACATGGCTGCAGGGAAGCTCGCTCAGAGTTGGGAAGGACCATACAGAGTCACAGCCATTGCGGGTGCAGGGGCTTATTACTTGGAAGACCTTGACGAGAGGCCGCTCCCCCGACCATGGAACGCCAACAACTTGAAGAAATTCTACGCATAATCATTGGTGTAAGCCAGAACTTGTATTCCATTGAAATTAAAAGCATGATGAATCCTTTTGTATATGCTGTTTTTTACTCCTTGACCGCACGCCGAGAGAATCACCATCAAATCTATAAGGACAGAAACCTGACCCTCGGCTCGATCAATATCGCCGAGCAGGTGGAAACCTTACAAATAATCTCTAAGGACAGAAACCTGACCCTCGGCTCGATCAATATCGCCGAGCAGGTGGAAACCTACAAATAAATCTCTAAGGACAGAAACCTGACCCTCGGCTCGATCAATATTGCCGAGCAGGTGGAAACCTTACAAATAAATCTCTAAGGACAGAAACCTGACCCTCGGCTCAATCAATATCGGACCCTGACCCTCGCAGGTGGAAACCTACAAATAAATCTCTAAGGACAGAAACCTAACCCTCGGCTCGATCAATATTGCCGAGCATGGTGGAAACCTTACAAATAAATCTCTAAGGACAGAAACCTGACCCTCGGTTCAATCAATATTGCCGAGCAGGTGGAAACCTTACAAATAAATCTCTAAGGATAGAAACCTGACCCTCGGCTCGGTCAATATCGCCGAGCAGGTGGAAACCTACAAACAAATCCCTTAGGACAGAAACCTGGTTCTCGGTTAAACTCAAATTTCCGAACAGGCATAAACCTAACAAGCGAATACTCTTAAGACGAAAGCACGATTCTTGGTTCACCAAAGCCTGATAAAAACCTAACCCTTTTTACAAATACTAAGTCAAATAGCGCTCTCAAATTACACAAAGCGCCGCACAACAGGTTCTCGGGGGTACCATTCTATTAAGCAGCCATAGCACTGGCGTGATTCAAGCAAAACACATAAATAGATATAAACTCACTCGACAAATTGAAACGGAAAAAGAAAACGGACTACTAATTAAATAAAGCAATTGTGCAATCACCACATCCCGGTAACGTGGGCAAATAAAACCAACAAAATAAAGCAATTGTGCAATCACCACATCCCGGTGACGTGGGCAAATAAAACCAACAAAATAAAGCAATTGTTCGGTCACCACATCCCGGTGACATAAGCAAATAAAACTAATAAAATAAAAATAAGCAAGCAAATAAAAGTAAAATTAGCTGGGAGGTTGGGTCGGCGGTGTCGCTCCCTGCTGGACGGTCAAGGGAAAAGGCGGATCCTCACCGAGAAGCTCCTGCACAGTCGGGATACTGGTGGCTTCCATTTCCTCGGGCTCGGCGTGGGCATCGATTTGCTCAACCAGCTCCCTCATACTGGCCGTCTCCTCCTCGTCAATAGCCACCGGGGCATCCTGAGCAGCAGGAGCGGGGCTCGGGAATGGAATTTGGCCGGGGTCTCTTAGATGCGAATCCTCAGGAACTCCCATTGCTTGGAGAGCGGCAAACCACCCGGCCTCAAAACCCATATTCCGAGCCTGAGCAACCACCGGCTCTACGGAGTTTTCGGCATCAGCAAAGCTGACATCGTACCATTTTTGCTCCGCGGCAGCCAAGCCTGCCCTGAGGTCGGTAATCTCCTCGGCGTTGGAGGTGTTAAGGCTGATGGCTTGGGCTAGCTTAACCTCCGTCTCATTCTGCTGAGTTAGGAGCTCCGCGCACCTTTTCTCGGCCAGGGACCGATTCTTCTCTGCAGTTGCAGCCTTTTTCTCAGCAGACTCAGCGGCCTTCAGCTTTTCCTTAGCTGTTTTCTCCGCCGCCTCCCGCGCATCCTTCTCGCGCTCGTTCTCCTCGGCAAGCTCTCGTGCCCGAGTAGCCACAATGTGGGCCATTTGAGCAGCCTAGCAAGCACAAAGGTTAGAAAAGAAGCAAAAGGAAATCTGTATGAAGGACTAGATAGACAAAAGAATTACCGCAATGGCGTGCCACTCTAACCGGCGCCCTACGGACTCCTCGGATCCTTCCTCGAAAGCATGCACGTCCTCGGGAAGCTGGAGAGCTTCGGCCAAAGATTGGGTAATACGGCCGCCCTCGCCTTTATCCCACATCCGAATGCAGGCGGTTGAGGGCAATGGCTTGCCGTCCAGAAGGATCTTTGGCTCCCACGCTGGAGCCACTTGGGAGGAGGACGCGCCCCCCGTGCCAGCTTCGGTTGGCGGCTCGCGGATAACAATGCCACCTGTTGGACGGGGAGGAGTCTGGGCAGCAGCATCTCCCGGGCCCGTGGAAGGTTGATCGGTAACTTTTTGCTTCTTTCGGGCACGTCCGGCCTGCGTGGAGGGTGAAGGCTGAGGCGCTTGACCCCGGCTCTGGGAAGGCGGTGGCTGATTGGATTGCCGGGTACTGGGCACGAACCGTTCTATTGACATCACCTTCCTGGATACCATCCTTCCTCTAGGCTGGATAGCTTTAGCTAGCAGGGCAGCCGCTTCTATCACTTGTTGTTGAGGCACGGCGGCTGGATTCTCGGGAATGGGCTGCTCTTGCGCTTGGCCTTCTTGCTGTATGGCTTTGTGGGCTATCTCCCTGAGGCGCCGGGATGCTTGCTCCGCGGATTCGTCTCGCAAAGGAGCTAGCTCGTCCGCACAAGTAAACCGCCGACCAAATTCCCTTGCTTCCCCGGTTGTAAGATTCGGCGGCAAAAAATTTACGTACCGGACGTCTATATACGATAGCAGGGGGCTGTCAACTATCAGTGCCTGCTTGAAAGGCTGCCAAGTAGAATAAACCGGATCCACTCCGAGGATCAAGTGCGAGGCCCGGAGTTGTCCGTCCCAATGCATGTATATCTCAGAACGGAGGACGAAGTTTAAGTCTTTGGCGTGGACGGCTCTGAGGTCCTGCCCAAACACTTTGCCGTCTGCAAAAGATCAGGTGACACATTAGTCTACAATAATAAAGTTCTTTTTACTCCAATAAGAAGAAAAGGAGAGGTGGAGGGAAGCAGTTATATGAAGGGGATGGTACGAACTCACTTCACGCTGCGTAAGGGGGCAAGGGATCTCCCCGGCAAACCATTTGCCGCGCACCCTAACGAACTCCCCGGCGGAGTTCCTGTTTGAATCAGGTAGGCATGATATCAGCCGTACCCGTGCATCTCTTGTCTTTAGGTAATAACCGGTGGCTTTGCTCCCACAAAGCCTATACATTTGGTTAATGTCATGGTGATCTAGCTGTAAGTTAAAGGTGTGGTTCAACTTACTGACACAACTAACTACCCGGTAAAAGTTGGGGGGAAGCTGGTCGGGGCACAGCCCATAGTAAGTGAGTGTGTTTATCAAGAGGGGATCTACGGGGAACCTGACCCCGCCTTCTAAAATGGACATCAAAGGAAAGAAGGCTGTACCCTGCCCTCGGTGGAGTTCAATATCACTCTCGTGGCAGTAAGCCACATCCACGTCATCGGGAATGTTAAATTTATTCCTAAAGGTGGCCAAAGCAACCGGGGATTCTAGAAGGTAAGAGTAACCCATCTATAATGCCTAAAACTACAGAAGTAAACTCAAAGAAATAAAATCTGAAGGAATAGGAAGGGGAAGAAAAACTTACTTTGGGTTCTAAGGAGGAAAAGAACACTGGGTAAGCAAGCGCACAGAAATGTGATCGGCAGAGGAAAAGCTCTAAAGATCAGAGGCGAAGGAAAAATAGAATGGTGTTCAGAGGGAGACTATTTATAGAGCCAAAAAGAAATGGGGGAAGAAGAAGCGCTTAATCAAGCAGTAAATGGGCACAGTTTACGAGCGACCCAGCGAATGCCAAGCGTACCCAATCAGCGCGCCGCTTCGGTTCACGAGCCGTCAGACAATAATGACGACTGCGTCTGGCGCCGCGAAACGGCGCGTCTTTTGAGATGAACATTAATAAGAAGTAACAGTCATAGGTCCCAGGCTAAAAGACTCCCGAGGTCAAAAGGCCCAAGCAGCTCCTTGATTCCTCTCGACGACCGAGTACGAATCAAGGGGGGGCTATTGTACGGCACCAAGATCTCAGGCCCATACAGGCCCCGGGTCCAGTCCCAATCGTACAGCGCGAGGATCCCAGGCCCATACAGGCCCTGGGCCTAGTCCCATACCGGCTTTGGGCGCAAGCCCAGTAGAAAGGTCCAGTCATCCTGCGCCCTCCCTGGTGCTTCCATAAATACACAGACAAGTGTTGGGCATTAAGTTTCAAGAGGTGATCGGTCAAACGTTCCCGGACAAGTTTATGAATCTTTCCCGGGAAAATGTGGTATGCACGGGAGACTGAGTTGCCGAGCATAATCGATCCAGCTGAAATCAAGTTCCAAGATCATAAATGCAGCACCGCCCTCTTACCTAAACATCCACTTAAATCAAATAATATTGGACCTTCAAAAGCACAAACGGTGGCTGTAATCATAATCTTCCCACTAACCTTGACTATAAATAGAAGAAAGTTGGGAGAAGAAAGGGTTCAGAAAATTTTGAGGGAAAAGAGTGAAGGAGTGAATATCAACTGGGCGTTGTTTTGAGTCTCTCTGCCGAGAACGACCCATAGTAGGAAATCTTCAAACCCACTACAAATAGATTGTGAGCCCAAAGTAATCCAAGGCCCATAGGTCTTATACTTGGTTCTTACAGTAACTCAACTAGAACATAACAATAATAAATATGGTGTTTTAGCTTATATATATATATATATATATATATATATATAAAAATTGATTTAAAGGAGGCCAAGACTATTCATACTGAATTTTTTATTTTTTATTTTTCCTTTTAAATTTTGATGTAGAGTGTAGATAGGAGTACAATGGTCAAAGCTCATAGGGTGCAACTTTATTGCGCGTCAAAAAAAAAAAAAAAAAAAAAACACCTTTATTGCTTTTTTGCCGATGAGATGTTTCTTTTTTACCGATGAGAGATGTTTCGACCTTCAACTTTGAGTCTATATTCGTAGAAAATTAAAACGCACTTTAGACCAAGGGGCGTTCACATTGTTTAGCATTAAAAAGCATTCACATTGACTTGTTTAGAATAAGAGATTATTTTCTAGTTAATCACTTTTAAAAACACACACATTTGATTTTTTATTCAAGATTCTATTTCATTAAAATAATTTTTTATTAGTATTTTATCTACTTTTCAAAACACATTCACATTTAAAAAAAAAATAATAATTAAGAGTTTAAGAAATGAACAATGTTCTTTTATAGTATTCAACATCATGCTCTTAAGGTTTTTTTAAAATAGTTATAGGGAGCTAAATTGTGATCTCCCTCTTAACATGGGATGTCATGAAAGGCTATAAGTAGGTATATATAAAGGAGAGGAAGTGCAAGAGGTGAAAATGGTGAATTGAAATGCAAAGAATTATTGTGATCTCCCTCTTAACATGGGATGTCATGAAAGGCTATAAGTAGGTATATATAAAGGAGAGGAAGTGCAAGAGGTGAAAATGGTGAATTGAAATGCAAAGAATTTTGTGTATATGTGTGAGGGAGAAAAAGTCTTGATAGCCCCAAAAGATACAAAAATATTTACTTTTTTACTTTTTAATTAGAAAAGTCTTGAAACATTGAATCAAATATAACAAAATTTTAATACTTAAACAATGATTAATTGGACCAATTAGGAAAACAATTTGATAATCCATTAGGGTTATTTTTTTTACAGAAATTATAATTTCGTCCACCCAAAACATATTATCAAATAAATAAGTATTAGCAAAATCTAAGAATTAAATTTCTATATATGCATTATTATAAAATAATAATAATAATTAAAGTAAAATTGCAAAAGCTAAAATTTGTCACCCATCTGATTATTTTTGTTTGGCTAAGCTTTGCTTTTCTCTAAATATATGACATTATGGAGTACTTCTAATACAACTATTAAGAGTACTTTGTCCACCACAAAGGATTAAAAAAAAAAACAAAAATTAGTAAAGTCTCATAGTTTAATATCTAAATTGACCACTATAAAAATCATGCTCTATAATAAAATAAATACCAAATTATCCAAATCATGCTATGTAATAGAATAATATTATATTTTTATATGCTATATTTAATTCTTTATAATGCTATAGGATAATATTTAACAATCAAAGAGAACAAAAAAAAAATTAAAAAAAAAAAACTAAATCGCATTTACTCAAATTAGAGTTTTAAAGAATTAAAAAAAAAAATTATCCACCTAAAGCAGAGATGTAAGAAAAATAAAAAATTCACCAAAAAATTGAGAGAGAGAACTTTTTTTTTGTAAGGGAAAACTATGCATAGAATGTAATAGATAATGATAAATTTATAATAAAAGGGTGTGAATATGAAGAAACAAAAATAAAGGAAGATGAAGGGAAATAAGAAGAATGATATTAATGTAAAGGGTAGTAGGGAAATTAAAAGATAAGGGAGGGAGAGCGGTTGGAGAAGTAGTGGGAAGATGAAAAGGTAAGGGAGGGAGAAAGGTGGGCGAAGTGTTAATATTAAAAAAAAAAATTCGAAACAATTATAGAAAAATTAGAAAGAAAAAAGATATTGATGTAGAGGCAAATGTAACTCAACTAGGACATAACAATAATAAATATGGTGTTTTAGCTTTTATATATATATATATATATATAAATTGATTTAAAGGAGGCCAAGACTATTCATACTGAATTTTTATTTTTTTTATTTTTCCTTTTAAATTCTGATGTAGAGCGTAGATAGGAGTACAATGGTCAAAGTTCATAGGGTGCAACTTTATTTCGCTTCAAAAAAAAAAGAAACACCTTTATTGCTTTTTGGCCGATGAGATGTTTCTTTTTTACTGATGAGAGATGTTTCAACCTTCAACTTTGAGTCTATATTCGTAGAAAATTAAAACGCACTTTAGACCAAGGGGCGTTCACATTGTTTAGCAAAAAAAAGCATTCACATTGACTTGTTTAGAATAAGAGATTATTTTCTAGTTAATCACTTTTAAAAACACACGCATTTGATTTTTTATTCAAGATTCTATTTTATTAAAATAATTTTTTATTAGTATTTTCTCTACTTTTCAAAACATATTCACATTTAAAAAAAAAAATAATAATTAAGAGTTTAAGAAATGAACAATGTTCTTTTATAGTATTCAACATCATGCTCTTAAGGTTTTTTTAAAATAGTTATAGGGAGCTAAATTGTTATCTCCCTCTTAACAATTTTTTCCTCACAATAATACGTGGGTGTTTTTTTAAAAAAAAAATTTTAAGGGTGGGCTGCTAAATTAAAAATTCTCCTAATTCTAATTAAACTTAGACCTCGAAAATGACTTACGTATTAAACTTGTCTTGATCTGGTGGTGGGGAACAAGATAAGTTGAGATGCTGCCCATGATTTATTACATCTGCTTGATTGAAGTGTGGAAAAGATACGATCAAAGATAAGATCTTTTTATTTTTTTTTTTGGAAAGTTCTAAGCTATTGTTGTTGTGACTTTGCACTGTTATTCAACCAAGAGTACTGAACGTGTTTTACGTCTCAACGTTCTAATGTGGATTATTTGACAGGTAAATTAGACATAAAGATTAAAGATGGATATGGATGTTGAAGATTGAGATTTTGAGCTCTCTCTCTCAATGTAAAAAAGTCTACTACTATCGTAGTTTATTTATTTATTTTAAATCATTCAAGTTGAGGATTGTTATCATTTCAACCCAAAAAAAAAAAAAAAAGAGTTGAGGATTTTATCATCTGTTAAAAAACAAGCCTCATTTGGATTGCCACATTTGAATTTCATAACCATTTTTTGTTCTTTTAAATAATAAAATTATTTATTTTATGTAAAAACCTCCAATTTATTTTCTCTTTGTTTCTATTACATGGCGTGTAGTGTTTTTGTTCGATTAAAAAAAAAAAAAAACCATATATGTTAGTTAGATGAGTTAGGGTGTTTTATTTTTAGGTTTAATTACTCTTTAGGTCCTCAACCTTTACCTCATATTTCAAAATGGTCTACAACCTTTCAAATATTTCATTTTAGTCCTTAACTTTTTATTTGTGTCAAATAGGTCCTTATTGTTTGTTGATGAGTTAGTGAGAAATGGGTTTGAATGGGTCTGATTTTGTGATTTAATTTCTTAATATTAAATTTGATGCTATGTTACTCAAAATTTGCACATCATACCTCTATTAGTAATTTAGGCATTTGCCACATGGATGCTACTTTGCCGCCTTCACAATTGCTCTACATTACCTTGGATGTGTATTGGTGACTATAATGAGATCTTGAGCTTTGAGGAGAAAAATGGCAGACTACCTAAGCCATTGCCTCCCATGGTAGATTTCCAAAGTGCTTTGCTCTTTTGCGGACTGATTGATCTTGGTTACAATGGTTATAGGTTTACATGGTGGAATGAGCAAGCCAAAAAAGCATTTATGGAGGAGAGATTAGATAGAGCGTGTGCATTGGTCGAATGGTCGGTGTTGCACCCGAGGGTGAATGTGATCCATTTCATAGCCTCATACTCCGATCATGACTCGATACTATTGGACACAACCTCAGTTTCTGCTCCTACTCCTCACTGACGACACAAGCTCCACAAGTTTGAAGAAAAGTGGGTGTCGCACCCGAAGGGCGAGCAAAAAATCCGAGATTCATGGACCCAATCACTAGCTTTGGGTAGTCCCATGAACCGCTTGTTTGAGAAAATTAAACAATGCTGATTAGACTTGATAGTGTGGAGTCGGATTACTTTTGGTAACACATGGATTCGCCTCAATGCAAAGCAGTAGGAACTCGAGGAATTGGTTAAGAAAGGGTATGGGTAAAACCTACATAGCATCACTAAATTGAAGACTGAGATCAACACACTGCTGCACCATGAAGAAGTGTTTTGGAGGCAGTGGTCTAGGTCTTTATGGCTAAAGGTAGGGGATAAAAACACCAGGTTCTTCCACCAAAAGTCAAGCTAGAGACATATGAAGAATAATATAGAAGGATTGAAGGATAGGGAGGGGATATGGCAATCTGATATGAGCAGAATCAACAATATTGCCGAGGAATACTACACTGAACTATTTGCTACATCTCATCCAAGGAGTATGGAAAGGGTATTAGAGGCAGTAGACAAGGTAGTCACTGATGATATGGCCCACTCACTGACTCAATCGTACACTGAGGAAGAAGTAAGGGTGGCTCTCTTCAGTATGCACCCATCAAAATCACCAGGACCGGATGGTAAGTCTCATTTCTTTTTCCAAAAATACTGGCATATTGTTGGGCCTGATGTAACTCTTGTTGTATTATATGTCCTGCACTTTGGTAGATACTTGAAGAAAATGAATTTTACAAATATTGTCCTTATTCCCAAAAAGAATGACCCACAATATATCACGGAGTTTCGTCCCATAAGCTTAAGTAACGTAGTATCATGGATTATATCTAAAGTCCTAGAAAATCAAATAAAATCCATTTTACCCAATGTTATCTCTGATGCCCAAAGTGCTTTTATTCCTGATAGACTCATTATAGATAATACTACTATTGTATTTGAAATGTTCTATCATATGCGAAATAGGAGGAAAGGAAAGACCGGTCACATGGCAGTGAAACTGGATATAAGCAAGGTCTATGATAGAGTGGAGTGGGAATTTCTAAGGTGGATCTTGATGAAGATTGGGCTGCCAGAACAATGGGTGAATTTGGCTATGGAAATAGTGCAAACAGCCTCATATTCGATACTCATCAATGGGGAACCCAAGGGTTTCATCACACTAACTTGGGGCATTAAGCAAGGTGACCCTTTATCTCCATATCTCTTCTTGCTTTGTGCTAAGGTGCTATCCTCTTTGATCCAAAAGGTAGCAGATACAAATAGATTGAAGGGCATATACTCTTGTCGGGGTGGAGTACATATTTCTCATTGTTGGGAAATTTAGACCCCGGTTGATAGAATTAACCAGTTTTAAATCTAAGTTGTTAATTAGATTTATTATCAATAAAACTTGTTAAATCAAACAAACATCAATATCATGTCAAAATCATGCAGTGGAAAAATAAATAAGACAAGATATGATAACCCAAGAAAACCAATGAAACTAACCAGTTTCACAGTAAAAAACCTGGGGGGAAACCTTCCTGAAAAGCAATCCACTATAGAAAAGAGAAGTTTCAGATCTAGTACAAAACCTTTGTCCCTAGACTCTACAATCACCGTAGATGAACTCACAGCAAAAACCTTCTACCGCTTCAGAACCTCTGAACTCTTCAATATATAAACGTCACCCTTTGATGCACAAATCCCAGTACGTGACTAACCAATTTCGCGGATCCCAGTACGCGACTTAATCACCAACTAGAAGAAGATTGTTGGCTGCAAAGTTCTTCACTTCATTAACAATGAAGATCAAGAAGCACTTGGTTACAAAACCCTAAGGCGCAAAGACGCAGTAGCTTCTTTCAGAGAGAATAAAGCATCGGTCACCTTTTGCATATGTTCTCCTTGTATTCTCTTATGTGACGGCCTCTAAAATAAGCCTTATATAGGTCTAGGGTTGTGAGAAAAGAAACCCTACACAAATACAAAAGCCTGGCCCAAAAATTAGATCTGAAAATCTGATTTCCGTAACCTCGATAGATAGTAGGTGTCGAGCTTTAAACCTCGACAGATACAGCTATCGGGAAGCTATCGAGGAGTTGTCGAGGAGATAGAAGCTTTCTCGATCGATCCACCAGCTATCGAGAGGTGTCGAGCTATCTGTCCGCAGTTGTCGAGCAGCTGTCGAGCTATCTGTCCGCAGGTGTCGAGTTATCTGTCCAGCTTTAATGAACAGCTTTTTTTCACTTTTTTCTTGGTCCAATCTTCATGGCTTTAATACTAGACTTGAACAACATGTTTCTTGAAGTATTAAACACATTCTAGATCTACCCAATTACAAGTAAAGTGCATTTTGTCAAAGGATTAGCCAATTACATAAAATAATGACATATGTTCCTAACAAGTGAAACACATATGTCCTAACACTCATCTCCTCTTTGCAGATGACAACTTGCTGTTTTGTGAAGTAAAGATTGGAGAATGCCACCAATTGCTTGATATCCTTACACAATATGAGGAGGCCTTGGGGCAGGCCATCAATAGGTTGAAGACAACACTCTTTTTTAGCCAAAATACAAGCCGAAGAGACACAGAAGTAATTTAGAACTTGATGGGGGCACAAGTCATGAATAACTATGAAAAACACCTCAGTTTGCCTATGGTTAGGGGTAAGTCAAAGGTGGGCACGTTTAAGGAATTACAGGAAAGGATAACAAAAAATTTGATAGGGTGGAAGGAAAAAACCATATCGAAGGCGGGTAGGGAGACTTTGATCAAGTCAGTGGCCTAAGCAATCCCCACCTACTCTATGAGTATTTTCAGGATCTCGAGAAGGGTGTCTGAGGGTATCAATTTAGTACTGGCAAAATATTGTTGGGGACAAACATGGAGTGAAAAAAAGATCCATTGGATTAATTGGAATAGACTGTGCACACCTAAAAATAAGAAAGGTATGGGGTTTAGGGATATTCATGCCTTCAACCTTGCTATGCTAGCAAAGCAAGCTTGGTGCCTTGTTACTAGATCTCACTCCCTTTTCTTTCGAGTGTACAAAGCCAGATATTTCCCTTAGTGTTCATTCATGGAGGCTGAGTTAGGCTACAATCCCTCATTCATGTGGTGTAGCTTACTAGCTACAAGGGACTTAATTCGGGAAGGGTCCACTTGGAAGATTGGTAACGGGCAGAGTGTTGAAGTTAGCTGAACAAATGGCTGCCACACCCTCCTCTGTTCAAGCCAAGCGCTGACATCACAATGAAAGTGGGGGACCTCATCCATCACCAGTCCATGCAATGGAATCACCCTTTGATATAGGCCACCTTCATGCAAGCCACCCAAAATGATATTTTGCACATCCAACTCAACAAAACATGGGTACAGGATAAACTCTGTTGGAAAGAAAATAGAGCCTAGCAATTCACAGTCAAAATAGCCTATTAGGTGGCTCTTCAATTGCACTGTGAGGCCAGGGTTGAGCACTCGATGGTGAGGGAAGAGAAGAGGTTTTGGAGCAGGATTTGGAAGTTGAATGTACCACCAAAGGTCTGGAATTTTGTTTGGAGAGCATGCACCAATATCCTACCTACCCGTGCTAACCTCTACCAAAGGAAAGTACCACTAGACCCGCTATGTTCAAATTATGGTCAGACCGACGAAACAGTTCGACATGCACTCTTGGAGTGTCCCCTGGCCAAAAACGTGTAGGCGATGGCTCAATAAAGATTGTAGAAGTGTGGGGTGTCAGTGTAGAGTTTTACCTCTTGGTTTGACAATTGGAGAAGAAGCTCATGGGGAAGGAGATGGAAGCTTGGGTGATGGTGGCCTGGTCCATTTGGAATGCTAGGAATAGATTTTGCTTTAAAGAAAAATAGTCCCAACCAAGTGACATCCTTTAGGGCGCTACAACTCTTCTGTGGGACTACTAGCGATTGAATAGGCACTTGGCAGGACCATGATAAGCACCTAAGGGTGTTGCATCCTTTGCATATGAGGAGACACTATACAAACAATTTTAGTTGTATCAGTTTTTTTCTTTCTTTTCCTTTTATTTACTCCATATGCCAAAGGGCTGACTTTAAGGCCTTGGTTTTCTGTATACTTCTTGGGGGTGTTTAAATCTAATTTCATATCAGTATAATTCTATCTTCACAGTAAAAAAAAAAAAAAAAAAAAAAAAAAAAAAAAAAAAACAATTTAGGCATTGAGGGGACCAATATGAATATATATATTTTTTTGGAGAAAGTTTCAACCTATGACGTCTGCTCCTGATGATTGCTCTTTATCATCAGACCAAGACACCAATCAGTTTTGGTGTAGGTGATGATCGAACTCCAGATCTCTTATTTAACCGTCAGAGTCTTTACCGGTTGAGCCAATTAGAGCCCACCAATATGAATATTCTTGAGGATTTTTTTGACTATATGAATATTCTTGAGGAAAGAAAGGTTAAAACACCGGGTTCATCCATGTCATTAGTTTGGTAAAAATATGAAAATATGCCAGTGGCAAGATTTGAACCTACTCTTAACTAGTGAAATAACATGCCCAGCATGTAAACCATTGGGCCACGCACATCTTGTTGGTTAGGATTGAAAAATTAATAAATATAAACCAATTTAAGTATCAAATATATTAAAAAATTAAATGACACATCACGGTTTGACCTCGGTTGAACCTTAATCCAACCTCAAAAACTTTGAACCTCTTCTTTTCCTAGTTCATTAAACGGCCCGGGTTTCAAAACCATGTCAAATATTTCTCCTTGGATTATGGTGTAATTTTGTCATATATAAAGTAAGATTATTGGTCGAAAATTTTAGCCTAAGGAATTATAATAATGAACTCTACCTTCAACCATCAATTGAAGAAAATCTTGAAGTGGTTGAAAAAGATCAAGACTTGCAACAAGATGTTGAATTAAAACTTGAAGATAATACTCTTCAAGAAGTTGATGAAGACATCAAAGAAAAGAAGATTGAGTTGATAGAGGAGAATGGTGGAAATCATGAGATGTAAATTATTACTTGGTTGTTTTGCTAAAGATGACTACACTATTTGTTGATTTTCTTGGATTAGAAAAATTATAATTTTGACTTCAATCCTTTGTTAATTGATGTGGCAAATTAACAAATTGAAAGCCAATGAAAAGTATTTCAAGAGTACAAGTTTTTAGAACCAGATCAAGTTATTGAAGTATCTTTTTATTTGGAGTGGAATATTTCAATTTCTATAGGAACACTCGAGGTAAAGTTTCATTCAAGTGGAGGTTATAATCTAGGACAAGATGTGCGGTTAAATTTTATCATTTTTTAATTTTTGAATTTTTAGATAATTTTCATTTTTTAGCATTTAGGTTATTTCCTTAATTTTAGGTGTTTTTAAGGGTTTTCTAGTCAAATTAGAGTAATACGATGGTAGTGTATCAATTAGGACCAGTCTAGGAATATTTTTAATAGATAGGATAGAAATTCAATCTATGAGTTTCACTCAATAAAGATTGTTTTTTTATTATTAGACCTAAGACACCAATTAGTTTCCCCAAATCTTTTATTTGATGTCAAGAAACTTTATTAGTTGAGTTAATTGAAACCATTACTACTAAATTTTTTTATTTGAATATATTTTGGGATTACAATCTATCCAACAATGAATCTCTAAAACCTGTACATTTAATTATAGGTGCATCTATTTGTTGATTCACATTTATTGGAAGCTTCTTATGGCACCAACCAACCGACCAGGCCATAAACCATTAAGCCCTCGAAACAGACCTATTTTATTGATGGGTATGGGCTTGGGGTCGTTCAGTAGTCTCAGGCTTAGCCTTGTCGATGTTTAGGTTTAATGGTTGAACAAAAGGTTTAGAGGTAGACTGTAGACTATGTAACCTTATTAATATGCTGGACTCATGGTTGGAAAATCTAAGTCGGTCCTAGGCTGCTTAAAACTCATTACAGCTATAGCTTATGGGGTCCCTAAAAATCCAATATTAAAATTCTTGCACCTTCCTTGCTTAAGGCCTGCACTGTCCAAATTTGAACATACAATGGCAGGTGTAACTCGAAGCCCAATTGATATAGCTGTGTGGTTGATGGTTCACAAAATTTTAATGCGGAAGAAACTAAAGTCTAATTCTATGAGGGCTGTTTGTAAAAAGGAAGGGTAAGAATATCCAATTTGATAATGTCGAAAATATCACCAATAGGTCACACAGCACACGCGACTCAAAGTGAACCTGCACAACAAAAAATCAGAAGACCTTTGAGAGCACCGGTGTGGTGTCAGCCAAATACCCTCCGAAGGTCAAGTTAAAATTATTCTCACAATTCTAGAGTGCTAGAGAGGTTAAATTATGCGTACCTTTTCTGCGAGGGTTTTGGGGTTTTTATAGTAGTAGATGATCGGCTACTCCTTCTTGGTGTGGAAGTCTTTTCCTTATAGAACTCTAATTGAATATTTCCGAGCGTGGTGAGCAAGGTCTTTCCTTGTGGAGGAGACCTTCTTTTAGTGTGCGTATCTTCTAGAATCCACCTTGTGCTAGGATTTCCATTTTTAGATTCTAGAGTGATTCTGAAGCAAGCAACAGAGACCTTAGATCAAGGGCCCTTACTGTATCCATCAACGATGGGCTTTAATGAGTGTTGGACCAGCTCCATATCGGCCCAAAGAATCAGATTCGTCAGGCCCATTACAACAGGCCTGTTAGGCTATATTTTATCCTCTTCAGTTGCCCCCTTCACCCCATGGGTCCGTCATCTTAAAACAAAGGAACCATGGGGTGACGATCCCAGGATAAGGGCGTGACGGATAGTTTTTGATGACGGGATGAGACCAAGGAGTATTAAAGCGAAGGATTTTAAGGTTACCGCTATAACGGGTTGACGGATTCACGCCAGCTAAGGTGACGGTGCAAATGAGGAAACCGTCGACCACACCAACTACTGACAGGCTGTAAGAAAGTCATTAATGATGATGACACGCGTCGTAATTTGATTGGGTTTTATCTCGGATCGAAACGTCGCTTCGGCTTCCGTGCATCTTCCTTATAAATAAGAGAGTCATCCTTCTCATTTCTCCATTTTCAGCTAAAATTCACTTGTCAGAGCTCACCCGTCATTCTTGTCAGAGCTCACCCATCATACTTATAAGAGCTCGCCCGTCATACTTATCAAAGGCTGAATTGTCTAGTTGCTTCGATCATCAGCGTCGTACTTTTCTACTATCACCCACAAATTTGGTAAGTGCTCTTTTTCCAAAGACCAATTTTGTTTTAATTTACCTAACTATACACACCCGTCACGAATACATAGATCCGTTAGAGTCTTAAGTTTTTGTCGTTTCGTGTAGGAAATGTCTAGTGCGTCCAGTAATCAATCGGTTGTCCGTGACGGGCTGGATTACGAGGAAGTATATCTGTCCGGTCACAAAGAACAAGAGAGTCCAGGCGATGATAGGAATCCGTCTTCCTCCTCCTTGTCCTCAACATATGAGGACACGGAGGTGGTTGAACAAGGAGAGGGCTTCGATGATGGTGAGGAACAGATAGTTAGATCCGTCGTCGGTGCTGATGGGCTCAGGGAGTTCGTCATGCTACCAGAGTGGACGGTGAATTACTTCACGTCTATTATCAAAGAAAAGCACTTCAAAACATTTAGAGATAACTATCAAATTCCGGACAACATTCCCATCCGTCTACCATATAAGTCAGAGAGATGTTATTATGACGGGGTAGAGGGTGTTGGGGTATACGAGCAAATGTTGAAGGCTGGACTCAAGTTTCCACTGAGTTCACTTCACCATGAGCTCCTCCGATATTTGGGACTATCCGTGAACCAGATCTCCCCTAATGCCTGGAGGGTCTTCATAGCGATGGAGATCCTGTATAGCGCAATGTCCGACGGTGCCAAAAGGCTGACGGTTAGGGAGTTCCTCCATTGCTATCGTCTGGACGAAATTGATATGTCTAGGGGAATATACAGCTTTGTTCCCAGGAGTTCGTTACTGAAGGTTATTTACGACACACCGAACTCGAATAGGGATTGGAAGAGCCGTTACTTCTTTCTAGAGGGTGACGGTTGGATGTGTCCTCCAGGAGACACGGATTATATGCCCGTCGACACGACTTGGGGCATATTACACCCGTCTAGTATGACCTGTCCTAATATATAACCGTTCATAAATTTTTTTTTTTTTTGGACCAATTTAACCGTCCTTCCTCCTTTGCAGTTAGACGACGCCCCCAGGTGGATATTAAGGAGTTTGCCTTTCTTGAAAAAATTTTCTCAAAGACCCAACCGGAGGAAAGGACTTGGGCGAAATTGGTGTCGCTTAAGACCATCCATTGGTATTGTGACGGTCCAGAACCAACGCCCGTAGCCGTTAAGTACGAGGAACAGATTCGAAGGCGTAAGTCCGTCGTCCTAATCTTGACAAGATTTATATCTTATTTTGATAGCTAACATTGTCCGTCCACTTTTTTAGAAATGGACGACGCCAAGAGGAGAGCTTTGATCAAGTCCAAAGCCGCAAAGAAGAAAGACATAGGCAATGTAGCTCCCCCTAGGACGGGCCCAAGTAATCCGTCTGTCAAGAGGAAACCACAGCCCAAAGGGGACCGTCAGGCCAAGAAGGCCAAAGTATCCTTGGAGCCCGTCGTAGGGCTTATGGTTGAGGCTGCGAAGACGGTTACTCCAATCAAGCATGGGGTCGGCAAGGGTCTCATGAAGGGGCCGTCGAAGGATCAAGAGAAGCCACCCGTCCTTCTTCGTAAGGTTTCTAAGCATGCCTTAGAACAGATTTCCTCCATTATGTCGACGGATGATTATGAAGATCTAGGCAACCATTCGACGGAGGCCATGGGGGAGACGGGCTTGTTTGCGATTACACAGGTAAGACAGCCCGTCCACTTTACCAATGCTAATTACTTTTCCTTTTTTTTGTCCACAAACTTCATTTCATAACTATCACTATTATTATTTTTTAGGCAATGGTTATGATGAAGGGGTTGATGGGACGGTGCCTTAGCCATGAGACGGCCTTGGATCGTGTACGGGCAAAAGCGGAGCAGACGGAGGAAGAGCTTAACCAGTTGCGAAATTGGAAACCCAAGATGGAGAAGAAGCTTGAACTTTCAGAGAAGACAAGGAAAAGTCTTGAACAGGTGACGGAGGAGGCAAAAAGGGCCCTTGAGGGTAAGGACAAAGAGATACAAGACCTGAAGGATGAGGTTTGTCAGGCTAAGGATGTCGCAGTACACGAGTACCGTGATTCTGACGCCCTGATCTCCGAGCTCGGAGACTCCTTCCTCCAGGGTTTCGACGACGCCATCCGTCAAGTCAAGAAGGCTTACCCTGATTTGGACATTTCAAAAATCAAGGTTGAGGATCCACCCTAGATGTCCGTCATGCCTACTGCTTCAGATGATACTGACGACCTCTTTGCTGGTGACGATGTTACTGGCGACGGGGAGTCAGCACCAAAAAAAAATGCACGGGTACAGCCCGAGGGGGAGACGGTCCCTCAGTCCGTTGCTAATGAGGCTCCTGTTCAGCCGTTGACTTAGTTTTTTTTTTTTTAATGTACTCGGAGAACAATTTTCGTCCGTTGTGGACATTATGTAAATATTGCCTTTTATGGGCTTACCATCATTGGTTTTGTTTTTGTTGAATGGATCCGTTTACTCCATTTTACATGCTGAGTGTTATTACTTGTGAATTTTTTAATTTTGCACTTGGATTCCTTTATTGTTTGTACCCGTCTCCTTGTGGATGTTTTATCTGTCCACTTTTATCAGAACAATTTATCCGTCCTTTTATGGGAGACCTGTCCACTTTGTGGAACGGTTAGGAGTCCGTTCATTTTTGGAATGATTCGTCCACTTTGTGGACTCGTTTTGT
Source organism: Quercus lobata (assembly GCF_001633185.2). Taxonomy (NCBI): domain Eukaryota; kingdom Viridiplantae; phylum Streptophyta; class Magnoliopsida; order Fagales; family Fagaceae; genus Quercus; species Quercus lobata. Next base: position 3,720,020 of record NC_044905.1, on the reverse strand, counting down.
ATCCGTCCATTTTTGGACTTCAAACTCTCATCCTCTTGGGATGATCAGTTCATTTTGCGGACTTGTCTTGCAGAAGTCCATTTTGGACTTCAAATTGTCATCCTCTTAGGGTGATTCGTCCACTTTACGAAATTGTTTTGTATCCGTCCATTTTTGGACTTCAAGTCGTCATCCTCTTAGGATGACTCGTCCTCTTTGTGGACTTGTTTTGTATCCGTCCATTTTGGATTTCAAATTTTCATCCTCTTGGGATGATCCGTCCACTTTGTGGACTTGTTTTATATCCGTCCATTTTGGACTTCCAATCGCCATCCTCTTAGGATGATCCGTCCACTTTGTGGACTTGTTTTGTATCCGTCCATTTTAGACTTCAAGTCGTCATCCTCTTAGGATGATTCGTCCTCTTTGTGGACTTGTTTTGTATCCGTCCATTTTGGACTTCAAGTCGTCATCCTCTTAGGATGATTCGTCCTTTTTGTGGACTTGTTTTGTATCCATCCATTTTGGACTTCAAGTCGTCATCCTCTTAGGATGATTCATCCACTTTGTGGACTTGTTTTATATCCGTCCATTTTGGACTTCCAATCTCCATCCTCTTAGGATGATTCGTCCACTTTGTGGACTTGTTTTGTATCCGTCCATTTTGGACTTCAAGTTGTCATCCTCTTAGGATGATTCGTCCTTTTTGTGGACTTGTTTTGTGTCCGTCCATTTTGGATTTCAAATTTTCATCCTCTTGGGATGATCCATCCACTTTGTGGACACTCTGTGACACATAATAAAAAATCCATGTAGAAAATCAAAGCTGTATGTGATTATTCTTCTTAAAAGGAAATGCGTAGGGAAAAGTACCTGCCCCTTTGGGCTTAAAAAGGCACAAAAAGATTGTAGCAAAACTAGTTGAAGAAAAACTAATAATTGTAGTAAAAAGTTTAAATAAACTGGGCAATTGGGATCGTTGCTGTTCGCCGTGTTACTACTACTGGTAGTACTTTCTCAAGTGCTCGGCATTCCATGGATGTGGCAGCTTCTTTCTGTCTATTGTCTCCAGGTGGTAGGTTCCTTTCCTTTGCCATGACGTAACTCAGTAAGGTCCTTCCCAATTGGGGCCGAGCTTTCCTTGTGTAGGGTCTCTAGTGGCACCTATGACCTTTCTGAGTACGAGGTCTCCAACTTGGAAGTCTCTATGTCGGACCCAAGAGTTGTAGTGTCTGGCCATGCGATCCTGGTATCTAGCGAGCCTTTGTTCCGCCGTCGACCTAATCTCGTCTACCAGATCCAGCTGTAGCCGCATTGCTTCGTCATTCTTGCTCTCGTCATGGTTGTGAACCCTGTAACTTGTGAGCCCAACTTCGGCTGGGATGACTGCCTCGCTCCCGTACGTAAGTCAGAATGGTGTCTCTCCTGTGGGGGTCCTCGTCGTCGTCCTATATGCCCATAGTATGCTTGGCAATTCTTCAGGCCATATGCCCTTTGCCCCCTCGAGCTGAGTCTTGATAATTTTAAGCAAGGATCGGTTCGTGACTTCAACCTGGCCATTAGGCTGAGGATGGGCGGGGGATGATTAGTGGTTCTTTATCCCTAGCTGTGAGCAAAAATCCCGGAAGTAGTCGTTGTCGAACTGCCTCCCGTTATCCGAGACAAGGACTCTAGGAATACCAAACCTGCATATGATGCACCTCTAGACAAAACTTCGTATGTTCTTCTCCGTGATGGTGGCCAAAGCTTCCGCTTTTTCCCATTTTGTAAAGTAGTCAATACCCACTACCAGGAACTTCAGCTGTCGTACCGCTGTTGGGAAAGGTCCCATAATGTCTAGTCCACACTGAGCGAACGGCCATGGAGCCGTCATCGGGGTCAGTTCTTCGGTTGGTTGCCTGATAATATTGCTGAATTTTTGGCATTTGTCATAGCTTTTAACATAAGCCTCGGCATCCTTCTGCATGGTTGGCTAGTAATACCCAGCTCGAACCAGCTTGTGCACCAACGACCTCGATCCCTAATGGTTTTCGCAGATTCCTTCATGTACCTCCCTCATCACGTAGTCTGCCTCTTCGGCACCCAGGCATCTTAGATATGGACGGGAGAAACCTCTTTTGTACAGGACGTCTTTTATCAAGACGAACCTTGCCGCCTACCTTCAGTTTTCTTGTTGCCTCCTTCTCGCCTGGCAATACCCCGTTCTTTAAGTATGAAACTAACGGTGTGGTCTAGGTGCTTTCGGAGCATATCTCTTGCATGTTGTCGGGATCTATTAGTGGAGAAACCTGAACAAAAGAGAGTACATTACCCGGGGTTATCATATGCTCTGCTGAAGCGGTTTTGGCTAGACGGTCGGCGTGCTCATTTTCTCCCCTGGGGATTTAGATGATCTTGGCTTCTAGGTCATCGACTCTTGCCCTTACTTGATCAAGGTATCTCTTCATCCTTTCACCCTTGCATTTATAGTCTCCGTTCACTTGATTGGTCACGACTTGAGAGTCGCAGTAAACGACTATGCTCGCGGCTCCTGCGGCTTTGGCGAGGTCAAGGCCTGCTACTACTGCTTCATATTCCGCTTCATTGTTGGTGGTGGAGAAGTCAAGACGGACCATACATTCAATCCTATCTCCTTCAGGTGATAGCAGTACGATGCCGGCTCCTCCGGCTCGTCTATTGGATGATCCGTTAGTATATATGCTCCACTGAGGGGACTCTTCTGCCCCCTTGTCTTCCTCATGAGTAAACTTTGCTATGAAGTCGGCTACGATTTGTCCTTTGATGGCTGTCCGTGGGCGGTACTTGATACCAGATTCGCTCAACTCTATAGCCTACAACGTCAGTCGACCTGTAGCTTTCGGATTGCTCATCGCCCTTCACAAGGGCTTGTCGGTTATTACGTTCACTGTATGGGCTTGAAAGTATGGCTTGAGCTTGCGAGCCACCGTGACTAATGCAAAGGTAAGTTTCATCATAGGTGGGTATCTTTCTTCGGCACTGCAGAGTGCCCGGCTGGCGTAGTATACGGGCTTCTGTACCCTGTCCTCTTCTCTAATTAAGGCCGCGCTGATTGCAACAAGGGAGACAGCCAGGTAGAGGAAGAGTTCTTCACCTGGTTGCGAGGGGCTCAGCAGCGGTGGGGAAGATAGATAGGCTTTTAACTCCTCGAATGCTCGCTGACACTCGTCCGTCCACTCGAAAGACTTCTTTAACGTGCGAAAGAAGGGCAAGCACTTGTCTGTGGCTCTCGACACGAATCTATTTAATGCCGCTATCTTGCCGTTGAGGCTTTGTACTTCCTTCACATTTCTCGGGGGAGCCATCTCTATTATGGCTCGGATCTTGTCCGGGTTGGCCTTAATCCCCCTTTGAGATACCATGAATCCTAGGAATTTTTCCGCCGTCACGCCGAAGGCGCACTTTCCCGGATTGAGCTTCATGTCATAGGATCGAAGCGTGCCGAATGTTTCTTTAAGGTCTTCCAGGTGATCTTCCTCCTTTCGGCTCTTCACTAGCATGTCATCAACATAGACCTGGACATTTCTTCCAATTTGCTGCGCGAACATCTTGTTCATCAGCCTTTGGTACGTTGTGCCCACATTTTTTAGGCCGAATGGCGTTACTTTGTAGCAAAAGAGGCCTTGACTGGTCACAAACGAGGTCTTTTCCTGATCAGCTTCGTGCATTCGGATCTGGTTATAACCCGAGAAAGCGTTCATGAAGCTTAGTAACTGGTGTTGAGCCGTCGAGTCTACTAGGACGTTGACCCTTGGAAGGGGATAGCTATCTTTGGAACATGCTTTGTTAAAATCGGTGAAGTCCACACACATCTGCCACTTGCCGTTCGCTTTTTTAACCATTACTACGTTCGCCAGCCAATCGGGGTAGTAGACTTCCCTAATGAAGCTTGCCTCTTGTAGTTTGCGGACTTCTTCCGCTATTGCTTGGTCTTGTTCTAGGGCGAACACTCTTTTCTTCTGTCGGACGGGTGAAAAGGAGGGCGACACATTCAATTTGTGTACCATGACCGAGGGGTCTATTCCTTGCATGTCGTCATGACTCCAGGCGAACACGTCTTGATTGCTCCTCAGGAAAGTTATGAGCTCTTGACGGATTGCGGGGTTAGCGAGCTTTCCGATTTTGGTTGTTCAGTCAGGATTGGAGCTATCAAGAGTTATCTCCTCTAGTTTCTCTGTTGGTTCCCTCACCGTTCGGTGCTCTTCTATGTTCAAGGCCTGGACTTGGTCTTCCATCTCCATCATGGCTACATAGCATTCCTGTGCGGCCATTTGACTTCCGCGCAGCTCTCCTACTCCATAATCCGTAGGGAATTTGATCATCAGGTGGTAAGTTGAGGTTACTGCCTTCCACGAGTTGAGCGTGGGTCGTCCGAGGATAGCGTTGTAGGCAGACGAGTAATCGACCACTAGGAATGTTACGTCCTTGGTGATTTGCTGGGGGTAATCGCCTACCGTCACGGATAATGTGACCGCGCCTAAAGGGAATACCCGGCTTCCTCCGAAACCAACGAGCGGGGCGTTCGTCGGAATTAATCGCTCTTTATCAATCCTCATTTGCTGGAACGCCGGATAATATAAGATATCGGCTGAGCTGCCATTGTCGACCAACACCCAGTGTATGTTCTAGTCTCCTACCCGCATGCTGACGACGAGCGCATCGTCATGTGGATGGTGTAGGCATCGTGCATCTTCTTCTGAGAACCCGATAATGGGGCCTTCTTTTCTTGCTATCTTCGGCATGGTGCCCGTCAGCTGAACGCTCTGTACCATCCGGAGGTACGTTTTGCGAGCCTTTTTTGAAGACCCGGCTGCAGCTGTTCCTCCGACTATCATCCTTATGTCCCCTATGGGGGGTCTTGGTCGCTCGTTCTCTCGTCGAGGGTGCTGTTCTTGTGGGGGTGGATCTGTTCTCTCCTTACTGACGAACTTTTGCAGCTTTCCTTGTCTGATAAGAGCTTCAATCTGCTGCTTCAAGTCGTAGCAATCGGCTGTGTTGTGACCATGGTCACGGTGGAAGCGGCAACATTTGTCCCTAGATCGTTTGTTGGGATCACTCTTCAGCTTTCCAGGGAACGTCAGGGCCCCTTCGTCCTTAATTTGCATTAGGACTTGGTCTATCGGGGCGGTTAATGGGGTGAAACTTGTGAATCTTCCCACCATGGGTTTAGGGTGTCTCTCCTCCCTTCGGTCTCCGACCCTTCCTTTCTTCCGCCCTTGGTCCTGTCGGGTGTCTTCTTGCCTCTCTCTTTTCTTGGGCCTCTCTTCTCAGGCCAACAGCGCGTCTTCAGCGTTCATATATTTGGTAGCCCTGTAAAGCACCTCTGACATGGTCTTTGGGTCGTTTTTGTATAGGGAGAACAAAAACTTACCCCCCTTTAGCCCATTCGTGAATGCCGTTACAAGTATCTTGTCGTCGGCTTCGTCAATCGAGAGCGCCTCCTTATTGAAGCGGGATATGTAGGCCCTTAACATTTCCTCCTCTCGCTGCTTGATATTCATTAAGCAAGCTGTGGACTTCTTACCGATGTCCTCCGATGAAGTGCGTAGTAAATTGAGCGCTTAGCTCCTTGAAGGTGCTGATGGAGTTGGGTGTTAGCCGGCTAAACCAAATCCTTGCCGCGCCTTTTAGGGTTGTAGGAAAGGCCCTGCACATAATTGCGTCTGCTACTCCTTGAAGATACATCAGGGTCTTGAAGGTCTCTAGGTGATCTAGAGGGTCCTTGACCCCGTCATAACTATCCATATGTGGCATGAGGAACTTACTCAGCAGGGGGAAGGAGTTGACAGTGGTGGTAAATGGCGAGTCAGTTCGGTTGACAAGGTCGTCAAGGTCACTGGACACTCGTCCCTTGAGAGCGTTCATCATTACTTCCATCTGTTCCTTTATCGACTGCATCTCCGCGATGATAGGTGGCGGAGTCGTATCTGCAAGAGAGGGAAGACTCGTGTCCCGTCGCTCTGGTCTGCTTGGGGCATTGCTAGCCTGTGGTCCCTCTTGATTCCTCCTTTCAGCGCTGGTTCCTTCTTGATCCGCTCCTTGGTTATTGGGTGCCGCATTTTTCTGGTTCAGCTGCTCTTCCAGGTCGCGGTTTTGTTTGGTGAGGCGCTCCACGGCTGTGGCGAGCGTCTTGACCTGTTTCTCAAGTGCAGTCGTGGGGGCTTCTTCTTCTTGAATGTCGTTAGTGGTCGCCATTGAGTGAGTGAGTACCATGTAACTCTTTTGTCCGAGAAGCGATAATGTGCTACGTTTCCCACAGACAGCGCCAACTGATGATGCCGAAAATATCACCAATAGGTCACACAGCACACGCGACTCAAAGTGAACCTGCACAACAAAAAATTAGAAGACCTTTGAGAGCACCGGTGTGCTGCCGGCCAATACCCTCCGAAGGTCAAGTTAAAATTATTCTCACAACTCTAGAGTGCTAGAGAGGGTAAATTATGCGTACCTTTTTTGCGAGGGTTTTGAGGTTTTTATAGTAGTAGATGATCGGCTACTCCTCCTTGGTATGGAAGTCTTTTCCTTATAGAACTCTAATTGAATATTTCCGAGCGTGGTGAGCAAGGTCTTTCCTTGTGGAGGAGACCTTCTTTTAGTGTGCGTATCTTCTAGAATCCACCTTGTGCTAGGATTTCCATTTTTAGATTCTAGAGTGATTCTGAAGCAAGCAACAGAGACCTTAGATCAAGGGCCCTTACTGTATCCATCAGCGATGGACTTTAACGAGTGTTGGACCAGCTCCATATCGGCCCAAAGAATCAGATCCGTCAGGCCCATTACAATAGGCCCGTCAGGCTATATTTTATCCTCTTCACAATTAACTTTTCTCATATCCGATTTAAAAACAAAGATTAAGGAAGATTTAGCTCCATTTAACATAATTCTGATTCAAAAAAAAAAAAAAAAAAAAAAAAAAAAAGAAGAAGAAGAAAAAAGAACATAATTCTAATATAACCTATTAACAATGGTAAAACAACCACCTTTTTTGAAGAGCAATGGTTAAAAAAAAACCATTATAAAAAAGGGTTAGTTATTTTTTATATCGTTAGCTTGTCACATGAACTTTGCATCTTTTTTTTGAGGAAGAACTTTGCATCTTAGTTGTATTATTGTGCTAGATATAAATAGTCCAAATCAAAGAACCATGCGAATTTTAGTTATATAATTATTATGCGCTAGCTCTATAGCTATGAATTTATGATTTGTTGGGATTGTTTGGCTTCTTTATTTTGTTTGATCTTAAATTTCAACCCCCCTCTGTATAAAACCGTAAGTGAGCGGTGCGAGTCTACAAAGAATACTTTCCATCTTCCTTCTTTGGCGCTGCTGGAGATGCCCCACAAGGCCTTCTTTCTCAAGATTGAATTATTCGCGGTGAACAAAAGGAAGCAACGCCGCTACAAGCAATAGAAAGCAACGTTTATTAATCCATTTCAGTAGGTGGCGGTGTACACTAGGGTGTGCGGTGGTAGAATTTTGAATTTTAAAAACACTCTTTTTAAGCTTTGAAAATCCTTAACTAAATGGACCTTTTAAATTTTTATACATTTTTGTTTTTTTAGAATACTAAGTATTTTAACATACATACAGGAGAAGAGAGAAGAAAGACTTAAAACCCAACTCTATTATATATTTAAATTACTGAAATTCATCTATTATTATTTTTCTTTACTCAAAATCTAAGATTTCTATAGTAAAAATAGGTGTGTTTCTCTCTCTTTTAAAATAACTAGTAAGTTTTCCGTGCGATACACGGATAATGTTGTAATATTTTACGTAAGATATTTAGAATATGTTGTATATATATTATAACATAATTGTTATAGAACTTTATTAATAATAAGTTCATTATAAAAAGCAACAATTATAAATTGTATACACATATCCATTATAATTATTCAATTGAAAAAAAAAAAAAAAAACTGTGGAGGAATATTATAGAATAAAAGTTGATATAGAATGTGTCTTTCTCACTCTCCTTAATTCTAAAACAAAAATACACATCCAAACACCCACAGTCAATCACATCATTTACAAAATCTACAAATCCACAACGTCCAACATTAACATAAAAATCGTAATTATTGTTGCCACTCAATATAAAATGCAAGCTCCCCTTCCTTGGTTCTAGCCAACTTATATGGGTTAAGATTAGATGAAACAACAATATTAGAGCTAGGTAGGTGTCGATGAAAGATTGAAGGTAAATGACATCGTTTTTGGTCTGTGTGTATTTGATATTGGATGACATGAAGGGCTATGTGTAGGTATATATATATATATATATAGGGGTAGAAGTGCAAGAGGTGAAAATAGTGAATTAAAATGTAAAGAGTTTTGTGTGTATGTGTGAGGGATAAAAGTCTTGAAACATTGAATCAAAGGATACAAAGAATATTTATTTATTTTAATTAGAAAAGTCTTGAAACATTGAACCAAATGAAGTAAAAAATCAATATTTAATTTATTCTTATCTCTGATGTGGCACTTGAGAATATTTCAATTATCTTTGCATAGAATATGCCACTTGGCATAACCTCATGCACTCCCACATGAGGTCTCTGCTTTTATATATATATTGATTTGAGGTATAAAAGGTAAAAAAAAAATACTATTACATTTTGTTATAAAACAAAATGCATATTTTGCCAACTTATGAATTTACCTTTTATTTTATGATCTTGTCATTTACTCATTTTAATTGACACCTTTAAATAAGTTTGTCTCTCATCCTGCGCATCATGGAGGTACATATCTAATTTATAGGAAATAAGAATCATAAGATGTACTCTAATGAAAAGGTTACACAAAAAAGAAAAAAGAAAAAAAAGCCTAATCGTTTAACAAAAAAAGCCTAATTCTTAATTAACTTCAAAGTGAAGCTAAAGCCTAAATTCCATGGAAAGACTTCAATTTGTTGAATAACAGGTTCACAAGTGTCAAGTATGCTTGCCTTAGGAAAGAAATTAGGTTGCCACTAGACATATCATATATAGTAGGCCACAAGATCTTAGTCACCATCACTGAATCTTGTTCTTGAGGTAAGAGCATATCAACTACTTGGCTCATGGTGGGTCTTTCATCTGTGTCTTCTTTCACGCATTGTAGAGCTACCCAAACCAAAATTTCCATCTTGCCCATGTCATATTTCCCTTCCAACATTGGATCAATGATCTATTCAAGTGAGGAAGTATTTGCGGCCACTCTATTCATCATTTTCCTCACCCACATCACTAGCCTTTTGTGGTCTGCCTCCCCTCCATCATCTACATCTGGAACACTTCTTGATGGACACTTTCCGGTTGCCATTTCCAACACAACAATCCCATAACTAAAAACATCCACTTTGGAGGTGATAGATAGATTAAAAACCCACACTGGAGCCATATAACCTCGAGTTTCTCTTATTCTTGAGAAACTTGAATTCTTAAGGGCATTTATATTTTGTAGCTTTGATAGGCCAAAATCTACCACCTTTGGTCGATAATTTGAGTCTAAAAGTATATTTTGAGGCTTTACATCGCAGTGTAAAAGCCAATCTAAGCAATCCTCATGTAAATAGGCTAGGCCTTTTACAGTGCCCATGGCAATTTTGAATCTTTTCTCCCAATCAAGTGTATTGGTTGAGAGGTTATCAACACTTCTGTTATCAACAATAGGCTTGGTACTAGTCAAATTTTTAATTTTAGCTTTAGATTCAACTAACTCTTGTTCCAAGCTTTTCATCTTCTCATCTTGAGAGGAAATTTGATTTCTCAAAAATTCGTTCTTTTTATTAGATTCATCTAATCTAACAATCAATTCCTCTTTTTCAAGATTAGCCAATTTTAACTCTTCCTTGAATTTCTTAGCAATTTTCATAGATTTCAATAATTCCTTACGAAGAGTTTCACAGGCATCAATAAAATCAACAGAAGCATGAGCAGAAATATGATCAGAAAGACACTTCAAATTATCCATGACAAGAGGGGTCAAGGATCAGCTCTTAGATCAAAAGATCTAAAACAAAAGAGCTACCCGCTTTGATACCACTTGTAGGTTTTTAGACCCCTTAAAACCACAATCAGATTAACCTAGTTAATTAGCCAAGTTGTTACTTAGTCCAAATTCCAAGTCTAGGTTATCATAGTTAAACAATCATATCTTGCATAGCAGCGGAAAATAAATAAGACAATGATATGATCACCTAGGAAAACCAAACTGGTAAAAAACCTGAGGAGGATTTAACCTAGCTATCCTCAAGGTAAAAAGCAAATCCACTAGAAAGAATCGAAGTTTATACAATAAGACTTACAAGCCCCCACGCTCGACTTCTTATTGCTACCAACCAGTAGAACGTACTGACACGACCACGTGCAAGTTCCGAATCCATGGACTCCTTCTTTCTTTGGCCTTTGCAAAACATAAACACCCCTGTTTGTGACTTTGAGATCCCACTCAAAGGTTTAGCAACACAAACTCTCCTGTTTGTGACTCCAAGACCACTCTTGAAGGTTTAGATCATCAACACCTTTGATGACAAGAGAAGGCAGCAACTTCTACAATACCAGATCTTGAGATTCAACAAGGAATAGCACCGGTAGAAGACATAAGAGAGCTTTTGGGTAGAAAACCCTAGATCTATAAAAGAGGCACAAGATGCACTCTAATCTCTCTAAAAAACTCTCAAAACCCTTCCCAGGGTTAGTTTATAATGTCCTTTAAATACCGAAAAAAACGGCTCGCGATTTGGGCTTTAAACGAATAAGTTATGGCCTTTTTACGTTTTGCTGATTTTGCTGATATGCGATTTTCGATCAATAGAAAATCCCTAGCAGCAATCGAACCAACCAGCAGGTAACTTATTTGTTTTTTTCCTGAACTTGAGTTTTTTGTCTTGGGCTTCAATGTAGACCATTCTAAACTAATGAGACTTAGTTTTTGTCATGTTTTGTCATGGTTTGCCAACATTACAAACTCAAAACCTAACATAGTTGTTGAGGAAGAAGGGTGTCTGTAGGGAAGTCAAAGCTTTCCCACAAATTAACATAGCCCTTGTTAAGTAGAACAAGATTACCTATGTTGTAGAGAAATAATTGGACTAAGTGGGGCGAGGTAGTGTTTGTGGCCCTAACGGTGACATTTGACTTAGTGGCATCCAAACTATGGTGCGTGAGTTGCTAAACCAAATGGCAAAGCAAAAGGCATTTTCACCCGTGGAATAGAAGCTAGCAGAAAAGACACCATTTGGGGATGTTAGAATATCTATTTTCTCTACGGATAGGTATGTGCCTTTACTCATAATGACAGCTGAAGATGAAAGTGGGAAGGAAAATGCCAAAGAGAGTAGAAGGAAGTGGAATAAGACTGGTGAACCCATGATTGAAAGCTCAAACTAGTGAGGTATTGGGCAAGGCAAGATGATAAAGATGTGCTTTTTAAAGCCAAAAAAGACAATCCTACCGAACAAATTTGTTAAAAAATTCTAATGTAGAGTGTAGACTGGGAGCACAATGGTTAAAGTTCAAAGTTACTACAACTTTATTGGGCTTTATTGCTCTTTTTTCCGATGATATATTTTAACTTTTAACTTTGAATCTGAAAGCTCGAAAATGTGTGAAAACACAAGAGCTGATTAGACTCCAAAATTAAAATTACGGCTTGGTTGATTTTACTCTAACTTAAATTAAGTGTGGAATAGAGTAAATGTGAGCAGATAAACTCTAAGCCATATTCATCATATCACAGTAGTAAAATGAAAGCTAAAAGAGTAGGGAAGAAGAATGCAAACACAAGATAACACACCGATATATTATCGAAGAGGAAACCGAAGAACTCGGCGAAAAACCTCTCTGCCACCCTCCAAGCGGTAAATCGATCCACTAGAGAATAAAGTTGGAGTACACGAATAACAAAAGACTCTCCAAGCCTAGTCTACCCAATGTACTTAAGCCCTCTAAGCTCCTGCTACCAACTGACTTCACCAAGCCTTGTCTTCTCTAACTCTCCGAATTCTGCAATACGCTCGATTGCATCCACCAAGTCTCACTGGCTTCCTTTGGCAAATCCCCAAAGTTTCCCAAGTTTCAAAACACTTTCTATACTCTAAAAAGGTGTGGGTTGTGTTTGGGTATAAATCTCCTCTCAAGGTATGACAATGGGAGAGGAAAAGAGAAGAGGTTAGTATCACAGTAGTAAAATAAAAGCTAAAAGAGTAGGGAAGAAGAATGCAAACACAAGATAACACACCGATATGTTATCGAAGAGGAAATCAAAGAATTCGGCGAAAAACCTCTCTGCCACCCTCCAAGCGGTAAATCAATCCACTAGAGAATAAAGTTGGAGTACACGAATAACAAAAGACCCTCCAAGCCTAGTCTACCCAATGTACTTAAGCCCTCCAAGCTCTTGCTACCAACTGACTTCACCAAGCCTTGTCTTCTCTAACTCTCGGGATTCCGCAATACGCCCGATTGCATCCACCAAGCCTCACCAGCTTCTTTTGGCGAATCCCTAAAGTTTCCCAAGTTTCAAAACACTTTCTACACTCTAAAAAGGTGTGGGTTGTGTTTGGGTATAAATCTACTCTCAAGGTATGACAATGGGAGAGGGAAAGAGAAGAGGCTCGAATGATTTCTCATTAAGGATGAGTAGCTCTCTCTCTCTAAAAGATGGGTGTGTGTGTTATAGAAAACCTATTTAGGATTTTTCTCCCTAAATGGCCTCCTTACAATTTATGTGGGTAATGAGGGTATATATAGTATGAGTGAAGGGTAAGAAAGTCATACTTAAAAATCCTCTAGGCAGAATGTTTCATGAGTACCTCGTAAGAAGGCCTTACCCGCGAGACACTCGCGAAACTAACAGCTTGGCACGACTCTTCAGCTTTTAGTCATGTGCTTCTCATGTGGCTACTTTGCAGGTTAGCTTCTCGTGAAATCTATTTGATCTTCAATTAAGCTTGAGTCTTCACCAACTTAATACTGAATCCAATACTGTTAGGTTCTAAAGACTTAGGTTTTTATGTATTTAGAACTCTAATTTGTATTGTTGGCAAACTATGATCAAAACAATGTGTTTAGAAGTGTTTTAGTCTAGCTCAAAGTTGTGCATTTATGTAAAGTTGGAATCGAGTTAATGTAGGAAAGCATTATGCCTTTCGGCCTGGCTCGATCGATCGAAGCTTAGGCTCGATCGATCGAAGTTCGGGCAGAATGTTTTTTCTGCAGAATTTTCCAACTCAGCCCTAGTTGTTTTAAAACGTTTTTAGGGTTTCTTATTTGTCATAAGTATAAAAGTCAAACTCTAGCCACGTTTTAGTGTTGCTCATATTGCGGTTTGTGTAAATCTCCTGTGAGATCTAGAGGAGCTTTCATTTACACAAACTTAGGGTTTTCAATGAGAAGATTTATCTACACCTTGATGATCAATTCAGTTGCTGCCATTGAAGTTTAAAGAAAACACAAGTGGGTGTGCTTGTATCTGGTGGTGAATCCAAGAAAGAAGGAGTCCGTGGATTCGAAGCTTGCACGTGGTCGTGTCAGTAAGTTCTACTGGTGGGTAGCAATAAGAAGTGGAGCGTGGGGGCTTGTAAGTCTTATTGTATGAACTTCGATTCTTTCAAGATAGTGGATTCAAGTTTACCTTGAGGATAGCTAGGTTAAATCCTCTCCAGGTTTTTACCGGTTTGGTTTCCTAGGTGATCATATCTTGTATTATTTATTTTCCGCTGCTTTGCATGATTTGATCTTTGTTATTGTGATAACCTAGACTTGTTTAATTGGACTAAATAACAACTTGGCTAATTACCTAGGTTAAATCAATTGTTTTAAGGGGTCTAAAAACTATCAAGTGGTATCAGAGCGGGTTGCTCTTTTGTTGTTGATCCTTTGATCACTGAGCTGATCCTTGACCCCTGTTGTCATGGAACACAGACACTTTCTAGTTATTCCTCCTCACTTTGATGGGAATAATTATGCTTATTGGAAAGTAAGGATGAAAGCATTCCTAAAATCTATTGATGAGAGAGTGTGGAACTCCGTTGAATACGGATGGGAGAAGCCCACTACTCCTGTTAGTGAGTGGGAAACCTCTCAAAAAGAAGTAGCTGCGTTTAATAGGAAGGCTATGAATGCTATCTTTAATGCTGTTTCTATAGAGAAATTTAAGAGAATCTCTAATGTTGAGGTTGCTCATACTGCTTGGAATATCCTCTAAACTATACATGAAGGCACAAAGGCTGTCAAAATTAATAAATTGCTGCAATTGACTTCTAAATTTGAAAGCATTAGGATGTCTGATGATGAATCTTTTGATGAATTCTATGCTAAATTGAATGACATTGTTAATTCTGCTTTTAACTTGGGTGAAATTTATGATCAACCTAAAATTGTTAGGAAGATTTTTAGATCTTTAACTGAAAACTTTAGACCCAAGGTGACTGCCATTACTGAAAGTAAGGATGTGGACTCCATCCCTGTTGATGAACTTGTAGGATCTCTTCAATCTTATGAGTTGGATATACCCAAAACTACCAAATCCAAATCAATGGCTCTTAAGTCTGTTGATGATGTTGAAGGTGGTGGATTTGATGATGAGCTATCTGCTACAGAGATTGCTTACCTTGCCAAGAACTTTAGAAACTTTCTCAGGAATAGTAACAGAAAGGCAAGAGGCACAAACACTGCTGAACCTAGAAACTTTAGGAAGCATGATCCCACTAAGGCTAACAATAATGATAAACCTAGAGAAAAAGTAGGTCAATCTTCCAATAATTCTTCGGGCTCTTAGTGTTTTGGATGTCAAGGGTATGGACACATGAAATCTGAATGTCCTACCTATTTGAAATCTAAGGGTAAGGCTATGGCTGTAACCCTTAGTGATGGTGAAGTTTCTGATAATGAGTCTGATTGTGATGAGGATGGAAACTTCATTACTTTCACCGCTACTGCTGTAGTCGATGAGAGCATATCTGTTGAAGAGAACCCTTTTGATGGGGAACTCTCTGAAGATGCAGATCTTCAAGAGGCCTATAATAAACTTTGCAAAGTTCCTGCAAAGGATGCTATGAATGTTAAACTTGGCCTGAAGAAAATTGAATCTCTTGAGCTTGAAAAGAAGAATTTGCTTGTTAAATTGTTTGATGCTAATGAACTTTTGAACAATGTGAAAACTGAAAATATGCTTTTGTTTGATAAAGTTAAATCTTTGGAACTTGATTTATCTGTTGCTAGATCTGCTAGTTCTATACTTGATCAAATGTTGAGTGTTCAAAAGTTTTCTTCTGACAAAACTGGATTAGGTTATGTTGAAAGCATCTCTGTGTCTGCTCCTCATTTCACAAAATTTGTTCCTTCATCTTCTTCCTCTGAACCTTCTGTGAGTGTGATAGTGAGTGAAACTGTCAAACCCCCTGTGAGTGAGGTTGTCAGACCCATAGAAGTTCCATCATCTAAGAAGATTAGGGTTGATCTGAAAGAGTCTAAGTCTAAGAAGCCTACCCTACTTAAGGACAAGACACATGATAAGCCTGCATGGGTTTGTCACTTTTTTGGAAAGTCTGGAAACATTCGTCCAAACTGTTACAAGTTGCAAGCTGCAAAGAGAGCAAACAAACCCAAAGTACCTATGCTTCAAGTACAAGATCCTATGGTACTCATTGGTGAATTGGTAAAGGTTTTAAACCTTTATTCCAATCCTGGAGTTGGTAATCATTCCCATGTGAATAAGAACTCCAATGCTCATGGTGCATCTAAAATGTTTTGGATGCAAAAGACTCGAATTAACTGAGTCTTTCTGACTTGGTCCTTGTGCTTCATTGCGCTACCCTTTGTGACCATTGTTCTTTGGTTTTGTTTTTGTTTTTTTTGTTTTCTAGGATTTGCATTGCATAACATTCATGCATTTCATTCTAGGTGTTTTTTTTTTTTTTTTATTTTATTTTATTTATATAAATATATATATATATATATATATATATATAAAAGGAAGCAAATTTTGTTTTGTACTATTCTTCTTGGTTTTTGAGAACAAGGTTGGTCAATTTATTTTCACATAACATGTCTTTTGTACCTTGTTTAGTTTTGATGAGTTTACTTATTGCACTTTACTAGTTGAAACTTTGTAGTGCATGTTGTGTAGGAAAGATGTTTATGGTTTTTGATTACTCTGTCTTAATCTTGAAGTCACATGTTTTTGAATGTTGGACTTGAACTTTTAGAGAAATGCATAAATAACCATCTCACCACTGTTCACTAGCCAATCATGAACACCTTAATGCATATCATAAGATTTTGTGCTTGAGAAAGTGTAGCACATGCACAAAAAGAATATAAGGTGAAGCCTCTGTTTAAATTGCTTAATACTTAAAATTGGTGTGTACTATTAGGCTTGATGCCAAACTCACATGACTTAAAATTGATATGTATATTATGAGGCATAAATACAAGAAACTTACATGATTGCAAGCTTATGATCTAGGAGATGTGGGAGTTATATGATGTAACTCTTTAGGTGATAGTCTCTTTTAAATTCTTTGTAATGAATTTTGTAGACTTTGTGATTGATTGCTATTTACATATCACCTCACATGTATCTCAAGTTTTTGCTAGTTGCACACACTACACGAGTTACTCTTTACTAAACTTTGTACATGTTATTGTGTGCGTTTATGGTCTGACCAACCAAGTTTTGCAAATACTTTGAATTTTGTGCAAAATTAATTTGTTGCTTGAAAATTTATGGAGAATGCAAGAAATTTTATTTTTGGGAAATTTGGGCTTAAAATTCTTATTTTTGAAAATCACATCATCACATACTCATGCATATTGCTCTTAAATTTCAATGCTTTGAGTTGATTCTGTATTTTTTTCAAAAAACTATGTTTTTCCTCAAATTTAGTGAGCCTCTGCCCATTTCGATCGATCCATTCTGTTTTTCGATCAATCGAAATTTTTTAAATATGTTAGAGAGAGCCTCTGTCTGTTTCGATCGATCGAACTCTTTTCAAAATATTTTGATAGAGTCTCTGTCTGTTTCGATCGATCGAGGCTATTTTTCAATCGATCGAAACTCGTGAAACATGTCTTTTTTAAAAGTCAGATTGTCTTTTTCAAAGTCACTTTTTCAAAAGTTTTTCAACCTTTCCTCTCTCTCCGACTTGGCTAAGGCTCCACCAAAGATTTTTTGTCGTTTTCTTCCGAGATTTTTGCAAGGTTTTTGTCTTCCAAGGCCGGTAAGTCCTTTTTTCCCTTCCTTTTGCATTTTATTTCATAATTTCTTACATTTTTCATGCATATTCATTGGGTATTTTCGGTACTTTTCATATTTTGGGGTTGTTGATGGTTCAAACCTTTTTTGGTGAAATTGATCATTGGGTTTTTGTTCTAGGATGTTATATTAATGATCCTTGATGGTTAATTTGATCAATTTTATGGTTTTTGAAATATTGAAAATTCTTGGGTTTGAAATTATTCCGAATTGGGGATTTTGTCAAATTGGGTTAAATTGATGAAATTAGCTTGTTAAATTGATGTATTTGGTCATTAATTTTTGAACTCTATCATGTCTAATGATCAATTCGTCAATATCTTTCAAATTGAACAAGTGGTTTTCAAAATTTTGGGGTTTTTGTGTTAATACCTCTATGTTCAAGCCAATTTTGTGAATTTGAACTTTTTGGACTTAATTGCACTGCATTAGAACATGCATCATACCATTTAAATTGTTCATGCATCATATAGATTTTTATTCTATATTTTTTTGGTGCTAACTTGCAGTCTACTCTTGGTTTTGTTTTGTTTTGTTTTTTGTTTTTGTTTTTTTTTTTGGCCTTGTGTTTTGGTCCTTATCCTAGCACCATGCCTAGGAAAACTAGAGCCCATAGGACCCCTTCCACTTTCTCTGAGTCTCCCTCTAAGAGTGAGGTGTTTAGGAATGATAAGTGCAGAGAGGCCTTTGATACTTTGAACAGTAAGCGTAAGATATGGGCTGAGCGAGCTGTAGTTTTAGATGAGATTGATCTGGCCATTAGGGCTAACTTTGAGTCTAGAGGTTGGTTGCCTCTCTTAGAGATAGATCATCCACCTCCGACCGCCCTGATTAGAGAGTTCTTCTCGAACCTCTCTTGCCACGTCTATGATTCCAAAACCCTTGTTAGAAGTTGGATACGAGGTGTTAAGTTCACCATTACCCCTCGGGTAGTGGCTGAGGCTCTTGGGGTTCCGGTTGTTCGGGAGCCTGACTATCCCTATGATGAGTCACCCTCATTAGATGTTGTCATGTCATACATCATTGGGTCATCTATCCAGTGGGGTTTTGATCCTCGGATCACGTCCGTTGAGCTTACCGAGACTGCCTATCTTTTCTTTAGAATAGCGTGTCATTCGTTGTGGCCTATTTCTTACTTCCACACCATCCCTCTAGAGCGATGTGTGTTTTTGTATGCGTTCGTTTCTGGAGGGTCTATCAGTTTTCCTCATTTGTTCCTTCGTTCTTTGAACGAGGTTCATAGGAGTTCTGCTGTAGGGCATGCGCTTATTCATCTTATTTTCATTTATAAGATTTTGCTCTTTTTAGGTCTAGATGGTTTTCTGTCTGGTGAGCCTGTGCATGTTATTGCTCCCATAGGTGCCACCTTTTTTCGACAGAGGGCTGATCACTTGAGAGTTGCTCCTTCACGTCCTAGAGGTGCGTCATCTAGTGCTGTTCCCCCTCCTCCCTCTTCTACAGGTGCTGGTGCTGCTGAAACATCGGGTGCTGTTGCTGATGCTGATGTTCCTTTACTGACTGCTTCGGATGATTTAGACATTCGTCGTACGTTGGATCATGTCTTGATCGTTCAGGTGGCTCATGGACAGATTTTGGTGGACATGCTCGATGAGATCCGTGCCTTGCGTGCAGAGTTGGCGCAATTTAGACCACCTCCCTTTTGATGATGGTTTTTTGTTTGCCCTTTGGCATTCCGTAACAAAAAGGGGGAGTACTTTGTAGAGTTTTTGCTTTCAGGGGGAGTATATTTATTTTGGTTAGAGCTTGTGGAGTTTAGATTGTATCTAGGTGCTTCACTTTGTACTTTACCTTTTTAGTTCTTGCCATGTTTTTGATGGGATATTCATGTTAGGGGGAGTATTATTTTTTTGTTGGTACTTTATATGTTTTTTGTTTCAAACTGTTTATTGATTTATTGTAAGGTTGAATTTAATCAACCATGTGTTGGCTTTATTCCATGACAAATTTGCTTGTAATATAGCACTTAGAAACCTTGTATTTAGGTGGGAATCATGTAAGGGTAGTGTGTGAGAGAGTGTGAAGAAATGCTCAAGACAGTGCAGTGAAGCAGAGACTCGCGGCTAGGACTCGCGGGTGGCTCGCGGCTTGCAAGCCGCCAAAAGTTGCTCACGTGCAGAGCATGCAGGGGAGCTGAACAGTCACGCCACCTGGAGCGCTACACGACAAAAATCCAGACTAGCCATTAAGTTAGCTCGCGACTTGAACTCGCGACTCAGTCAAGTCGCGAGGTCAAGTCGCCAGCCAGCCCTGTTTTTGGAAAAACTGACTCTTCGTATTCCATTCTCACACCAGTATAAATACCCCTCATTCCCACAAGATATGGGTGGCTATTCAGAAAGAAAAACCCTAAGAGAGGTTTCTTCAAAACACCCACCCAATTAGAGAGAGCTACTCATTCTTAGAGAGAAATCTTTGTAGTCTCTTCTCATTCCCTCTCTCATTGTCATACCTATTGAGAGGAGATTTCTATCCAAACACTACCCACACCCATTTAGAGTGTTGAGTGTTTTGGAGTTTTGGGAAGCATTGGAAGATGCCAAGGATGGCGGATGCTATGGTTTAGTAGCGGAATCCGGTAAGCTAGAAAAGAAAAAGGTTCGGCGCAACCTCGTTGGAGCAAGAAGCTTGGAGGGCTTAGGTACATCGGGTAGATTAGGCTTGGAGGGTCTATTGCTGTTCATGTATCCCAACTACATTTTCTAGTGGATTATTGACCGCTTGGAGGGCGGCGGAGAGGTTTTACGCCGAGGGCTTCGGTTTCCTCTTCGATAACACATCGTGTGTTGTCCTTGTGTTTGCATCTCTCTTCCCTTTATCTTTGCCTTTTATTTTCTGCTGTGGATGTGATTTATAATTGGCTTAGATTGATTTCCAATTCTGTTTATAGCTTATGTTCATTTTCCGCACACTTGTTGTTTGTCATAAAGCTTGAATTGGTTATTTTGTATTTGGGGGTCTAAACGTTCAAGGGTGTTTATACACGTTTTTGAACTTTCATTTGGTATCAGAGCGGGTACACTTGTTGTGGTTTAAATACCTAAGTGTGATCCTTGACCCCTTGTGTTTATTTGCCATGGATTGTGCTTTGTATGCCTCTTTGCATGATTTGGTTGGTGATGAATGTAACATGCCACGTGTTTGTGAAAATGCCTCTATGAGTGTTAATCCTCATAAGTGTGATGACATGTTATTTGAATCTATGGGTGTTGTTGACAAACTCTTAAAGAAAAATGCTAAGAAGTTTCAAAAGAATTTGAGCAAGTTATTTTGTGAAAATGATGATTTGATTGCTAAGCTCAATGAATCCAACAAATTGGTTGAGAAATATAAAAAACTTGCTGAAATTTCTCATGAAAAGCTGAAAGAGTTTGAATGTTTGAATATGGACTTGGATGCTAAACTTGTTTTGTCTAACAAACTTGTTGATGATCTTAAATGTGAAAATGAATCTCTTAAGATGCATGCCAAGTGTTTGATTGCTGAACCTATTGTTAAAAAGGATGAAAATATTTGTTGCAATCATGTTATAGTACCCGATGTTGTGCCTAGTGTGTGTTCTACCTTAAAGGACAAATCGGTGTACATTCCTCCACATAAGAGAAATCAAAAGGTGGAGAGAAAGGATGTTAAGGCAAAGCCTCCGTTTAGGTCTCAACCTAAGGTTTTGAATGGATCTAAGTTTGTTCCAACTTGCCACCATTGCGGTATGATCGGTCATATAAGACCTCAATGCTCCAAGTTGAAAAGGGAACAAAACAATGTTGCTAGATCTCTTTCTAAAAAGCCTAGTAGACCTAAACGCATTGTTTGCCACCATTGTGGTGCCTTTGGTCATCTAAAACCTCAATGCTCTAAGTTTCATGCTTTTAAAAGAACCAAAAGAAAAGAGAAACTTGAGCTTTTTGGAAGTGCTAAAAAGAGTAAACCGGTTTTGAGTGAAAATAGCATGTTATTAAAGAAAATGTTTAATGCTCTTAACTCCTTAACTATGTGCATCTCCGGTTCTCATTCTTCCAACCCTCATCTCACTTCTCTTGAGACACTTATTCCAAACAATCGTTCCGTTTGGATGAGGAAGGGTTCCTATGGTTGAGCTTTTGCTCTTTTGGTCCTTGATCTAATTCTTTCGATCTTTGTAGGACCCTTCATGCATTAAATGTCATATCTTCATGCATTTTGTGCATCTTGCATTTATTTGTATGCATTGTTTCGTTTTTTATCTTACTTTTATGTTTCTATTTTGTGTGAGTAAAAATCCAAAACCACATAAAAAATGAAAAATTCAAAAAGTTTGATCGTATTTGTTTGAGCACATATCACATGTGAGTTTGGCCTTGTACCTTTGTACAAATGGTTTTGTGCATTTACGAGCTTAACTTGTTATTTTTGCACCTATATCTTTGTGGGTAAAATCTTGACATCTTTGTGTGATTGTTGTAAATCGATCTTCAAGCTTGTCATGAATGATTAGTCAATAGTCATGCTGGTTTTGATACATGCGTACACTTGTGCTTATATCTCTTCCCACTCTTTTATTTTTATTGCTTAAAGAGCTCAATAAATGTAAATCTCAAAATGAAAAGAGATAATGAGCTGCAAAAGCCGTCGCACATACTAGTATTCGACTAGGAAAAAAGGAAAGCGACTTATAGGAAAATGTATGATGCCCAAAAAGCCAAAGGCTTGTTCATCAATTTGAAATATCAAAAATTTCAGGCATCAATCTCAAAAATGAGATGTATTGCTCAAAATGAGTTGTATTGATTCAAAATGATCAAATGATATGAATTGTAAGAAGCCAAATGAAAAGCTTCAATCTTATGCAATCATTTTCTTGTGGGAGGTCATATATGTTCATTTCTATAATTGAGATAGACCACTTGACTTAGTACTAGTTGTGTATGACTTGATTGAATTGATCATTGAAACTTCACTCTAGACTAAGGACTATTCCACATTTGATACACACACAACACACTTGCCTAATGTTCAATGAATGTCTTATTCATTTGTTAGATTGTACTTGTCTAAATGTGATGTGCGTGTGCTCAATCTTATATGGATTAATCCAAAAATATTTTTGATCATTTTATATGTTTTTGGAAGTGATTTTTATCACTTCTTGTGTTTATGTTTAGTGCTTACTTTGTTTTTCAATGTTTAAACATGTTCTGGTTTGAAAAACAAGTGTCAGATTTTTTGGCCACTCATTTTGGCTACTTGCGTGAGCTGCCAGCAAGCTGCCAGTTTTGGCTACTCGGTTTGGCGGCTTGCAAGCCGCGAGTCTAAGCCGCGAGTTCATACAGAGAGGTTTCGCGGCTTACTCGCGACTTGGCTTGTGACTCGCCAGTCGCGAGTCACCCAGAATCAGCTTTTTAAAGAGCTTTTTCGTGGGAAACTTGTTTTAAACCTCTCCCATCCTCTCTAAAACCCCTCTTTCAATATTTTTACATCAAAACCCAACCAATTTGAATAGTTTTTCAATCCATTAACATCTCTAAGGTAATTATAAACTCTTTTCATTGATTTTGATCCTTAGATTATGTTTTGGAGAGTTTTGTGCTCTTGGTTGGGATTTTCATCATAGGGGTTGGGAAAACTTATTTTTTTGTCAATTTTCTTCATGGGATTGGTTTCTTTTGTTGATATGCATTGGATGTTGGCCCCTTGTGGCAGAAAGAACATGTATTAAGGGTGGATTTCATGATGTTCATGCATTGTTTCACATTATTGTTCATAGTGTGCATGCTAGGTGTTTGATAAAATGCCTCTTAGACATTTTCTCGCTTGTTTGGACTCCGATGAGTACCAAACCTTGGGGTTTCTCATGTTTCCTCATTAGGAACATGTTTGGTTCATTAGTTGTGTATTTTGCACACTTTGCCCCACATGTGCATTTTTCATGCATTGGACATGCATTGCACTTAGCCACCTCTTGCACACACTTTTGTTACCCTTGTCATGCATTGGTCTTTACCTTATTTCTTCATCCTAGCATGTCATGCTTACCTTATGCTTTGTAGCATGTTACTTTATCTTAGGTTTGAGCTTCATTTTCTCATTCATCTTGCACCCCTCATGCATCATTATCATTGTTCATACCTTCATCTCTTGCCCTCGTTTCTTCTTGACCCTTTGTCTATTCCTGACAAAAAGGGGGAGAGTATACTCTAGAGAATGTTTCGGAGTATTTTGTCATTTCTATATGACTCTTGTGCACATCCTTAGAGGGAGAAATTTTATTTCTCATGCACATTTGTAGGGGGAGAGATATTCCATAGGGGAGATGCATATACCAAGGGGGAGAAGACATTGTGTTAACTAGAAAACCTTGTTCTGTTTGTTTTCTTGTTGGCTTTATGGTGCTTTGTGTTATGCTTTGGTGTTCTCATTGCATCATGTTTGTGCTTTGGACATGCATATATCCCTATGTTATTATGCTTCATTGAATGCATGTTCAGATGATCATTTGCTTTGCTATGTGATCATTGTAGTCATTTCTATACTTGTTATATTATACTTGTCTTTTATTACTTGCTTTACCATGAGGGTCTAATGTGTTTTGTGCAAGTGTTTCAGGGTACAAGTATATATATGTTCCAAGTGCATCACAGCTTCTCATCACTTTGAAGGGGAGAAATTTTAAGCACTTTTAATTTATATTGTTTAAGTTTATATTCAGTATTTTGTGCTTTGTACCCATGTGCTTTTGTAAGCTTTTAGGGTTAATATTTTTATGCATAATTTGTAGGTTTTATGGTATGTACCTTGCTTAATGCAGCCTTTATGCTATGTTGAAATCAGTACTTTAATCTAAATGTTCTGCATTTTGGTTTATGTACTGTCACTCTTGTGCCCTTGTAGGATTGTTCCTAGATGCATATACCTTGTGTGTTATGCATTGGTTGAGTGTTGAACATACAAGTGTCTTGCCTTGTGCTTGTTAACTTGTATGTCCTTGTATTCATTCCAAGTGTGAATGAGCACTGTGATCACTACCTTGTGGTGTTCACTTGGTTGATCAAGCCATGGTTTGTTTCATAACTCCATTTTTGCTTGATCACATATTGCCTGTTTCATATGCATTTCATACTTTTCTGCATACAATGATCATGGTGTATTGTTGTGTTTCAGGAGATTCATGTTCATATGATTCAAGAGCTGCACAGCTTCTAGATTTAGGTGTGAGTGAGTTTTGCCATTGTTCCCAAACTCACGTTTAAGTCTAGAGTCTGTTTTAGGGTGTTTTGTCATGGAATAGCCAAAGGGGGAGATTGTAAGGTTGAATTTAATCAACCATGTGTTGGCTTTATTCCATGACAAATTTGCTTGTAATATAGCACTTAGAAACCTTGTATTTAGGTGGGAATCATGTAAGGGTAGTGTGTGAGAGAGTGTGAAGAAATGCTCAAGACAGTGCAGTGAAGCAGAGACTCGCGGCTAGGACTCGCGGGTGGCTCGCGGCTTGCAAGCCGCCAAAAGTTGCTCACGTGCAGAGCATGCAGGGGAGCTGAACAGTCACGCCACTTGGAGCACTACACGACAAAAATCCAGACTGGCCATTAAGTTAGCTCGCGACTTGAACTCGCGACTCAGTCAAGTCGCGAGGTCAAGTCGCCAGCCAGCCCTGTTTTTGGAAAAACTGACTCTTCGTATTCCATTCTCACACTAGTATAAATACCCCTCATTCCCACAAGATATGGGTGGCTATTCAGAAAGAAAAACCCTAAGAGAGGTTTCTTCAAAACACCCACCCAATTAGAGAGAGCTACTCATTCTTAGAGAGAAATCTTTGTAATCTCTTCTCATTCCCTCTCTCATTGTCATACCTATTGAGAGGAGATTTCTATCCAAACACTACCCACATCCATTTAGAGTGTTGAGTGTTCTTGGAGTTTTGGGAAGCATTGGAAGATGCCAAGGATGGCGGATGCTATGGTTTAGTAGCGGAATTCGGGAAGCTAGAAAAGAAAAAGGTTCGGCGCAACCTCGTTGGAGCAAGAAGCTTGGAGGGCTTAGGTGCACTGGGTAGATTAGGCTTGGAGGGTCTATTGCTGTCCATGTATCCCAACTGTATTTTCTAGTGGATTGTTTACCGCTTGGAGGGCGGTGGAGAGGTTTTACGCCGAGAGCTTCGGTTTCCTCTTCGATAACACATCATGTGTTGTCCTTGTGTTTGCATCTCTCTTCCCTTTATCTTTGCCTTCTATTTTCTGCTGTGGATGTGATTTATAATTGGCTTAGATTGATTTCCAATTCTGTTTATAGCTTATGTTCATTTTCCGCACACTAATTGTCTGTCATAAAACTTGAATTGATTATTTTGTATTTGGGGGTCTAAACGTTCAAGGGTGTTTATACACGTTTTTGAACTTTCATTTATATTTATGAGTTATTCATTGATATATGTCCTTATTGTGTGTTGTTTGAAATCAAGAATTTAATTTGTTTACTTGTATTATTTCCACACATGCGGTTATGCATTTTGTTTAGTATTTCAGGAAATATACAGGTTGATTCAATTGAGCTGCTGTCTACACTTGTAACTGATGGATAGTAATTAGGATTGAATTTGTTTTATGAGCATTATTTTTGTAAAGGGCTTTTTATTTTGTAAACTTTGAGCCTCTAGTTGTGTTTTGTCACGGATTGCCAAAGGGGGAGTTCGTTAGGTTCTAAAGACTTAGGTTTTTATATATTTAGAACTCTAATTTGTGTTGTTGGCAAACTATGATCAAAACAATGTGTTTAGAAGTGTTTTAGTCTAGCTCAAAGTTGTGCATTTATGTAAAGTTGGAATCAAGTTAATGCAGGAAAGCATTATGCCTTTCGGCCTGGCTCGATCGATCGAAGTTTAGGCTCAATCGATCGAAACTCGGGCAGAATGTTTTTTCTGCAGAATTTTCCAACTCAGCCCTAATTGTTTTAAAACGTTTTTAGGGTTTCTTATTTGTCCTAAGTATAAAAGGCAAACTCTAGCCACGTTTTAGTGTTGCTCATATTGCGGTTTGTGTAAATCTCCTGTGAGATCTAGAGGAGCTTTCCTTTACACAAACTTAGGATTTTCAAGGAGAAGATTTATCTACACCTTGATGATCAATTCAGTTGCTGCCATTGAAGCTTAAAGAAAACACAAGCAGGTGTGCTTGTATTTGGTGGTGAATCCAAGAAAGAAGGAGTCCGTGGATTCGGAACTTGCACGTGGTCGTGTCAGTAAGTTCTACTGGTGGGTAGCAATAAGAAGTGGAGCGTGGGGGCTTGTAAGTCTTATTGTATGAACTTCGATTCTTTCAAGATAGTGGATTCGAGTTTACCTTGAGGATAGTTAAGTCAAATCCTCCCCAGGTTTTTACCGGTTTGGTTTCCTAGGTGATCATATCTTGTGTTATTTATTTTCCGCTGCTTTGCATGATTTGATTTTTGTTATTTGATAACCTAGACTTGTTTAATTGGACTAAGTAACAACTTGGCTAATTACCTAGGTTAAATCAATTGTTTTAAGGGGTCTAAAAACTATCAAATACAATAAAATCCCACAAAATACAAGGAACAAAATTAAAGCAATTACAACACTTTTTGTCATGGAATAAGCCAACACTAATGTTATGAGAAAAATCATAACTTAACAGAATCTTTATTCATAGAGAAATGGAACGCGTTTTAGACATAAGAGAGGAATGACTTGCACATAATTTACATTAGCTACGATATCCATAAATTTGTTTTATGAGGCAGTACTAGGGAAGAAGATAAGTGGAGAGATTTTCCTCCAAGTTTCATCTGGTTGGTCAAAAAGATGGAGCCCATGGCAGTGAGCATTTGCGTGGTCAGGGGACTGAAATGCAGTCACAAAGATACGAACCTTTTATCTAATTTAATCATTTCGCTTGTAGGTTCTAAGCTATTGCTGCTGTGACTTTGCACTGTTATTTTTAATTGAAACGAGTTTTACGTTTTCACGTCCCAACGGGGACACAATTTGACAGGAATATGGAAATAAATTAGACATAAAAGGGATATGGACGTTGAAGCTAGAGTCAGATTCTGTGATTTAATTTTTTAACATCAAATTTGATACCATGTCACTCAAAGTTTGCTCCATCATACCTTCAGTTAGTCAAGTAGACACTAAGTAAGCAACCTTCAGAGACTAATAATGGTTTTCGGCTATAAAGTTATTATGATAGGCTTAATAGACGTGATTATGCAACTCTTATCATTGGTAAGAATACTTTCAAATCAAGTTAATGAACCCTAAACAAGCATGTATAAGAGCTTACGGGAACGCTTAAGTGTTCATTTGGGATGGTATGAAAATTTCAGCTTATTTGCAATTTTAGCTTATTTTTGCTACTATTTATGGGTCTCATTGTATTTTTTGATATTATTTACGGGCCCCATTGTATTATTCAGCT
The DNA here is from genome assembly GCF_001633185.2 of Quercus lobata. Lineage (NCBI taxonomy): Eukaryota > Viridiplantae > Streptophyta > Magnoliopsida > Fagales > Fagaceae > Quercus > Quercus lobata. The sequence goes on along the minus strand of NC_044905.1, from coordinate 3,692,337 downwards.
TATTTTTCAACTTTTTTTCCTACACTTTCTGCAAATTTTTTTTTTTCAGTTTCAGTTAAATAAGTTGTTTCCAAACGAACCCTAAGTAACATTAAATTAGTGGATTGCAAATAAAAATTTAAACAAGCTTAGAAATAATTTACATTGATGTTTTTTTGTAATTAATAAACCAAAAGAAACAATGTCTTTTTGTTGGCACGTAATGACCATATCAATCATAGTGATGAACATAATGCCAATTTTGAAAACAAAATCAATTTTGATAGACCAAAAAAGAAAATCTTAAACTTAATTGTTCATTTGGATTGAACCGGGGGAAGGGGGAGTAGAGTAGAATAAGCCCAAAATTAGCCTATTTTTAACCAACTCCCCTCTACTCCCCCCCCCCCCCCTCTTTCAATCCAAACAAGTCCTAAGGAACTAAGATGAAAAACAATCTTAAATTTTGAGGGTCAAAAATGCAATTTAGTCTTAACGCTCTCTTATATATATGTTTGGTGCCAATTAATTCATTTTCTATTCTGTACATAAAAAATTTAACATGTACTTTTTTATTATTAAAGTTATAAGAGGGGTGGCACCACATTATGTCTAGGGTGGAAAAAAATTATTATATATAAATTTTAAAAATATTATGATTTTTTTAATCACTAAAATAAAAATTCGTGTCCAACCTAAATTTTTTTAGGCTCAACATAATTAAATTTTGGATAAAATTTGGCAACAAACTTGATTGTAGTCTGTAGACTAAGGTTATAACTCCACTCAATATTTTTTTTTATTGGATGAGATGAGAATTTTGACAAATCCACTATTGTATTACATTTTTTTCTTATATCCTCCGTACTTCCAAAATTTCAAGAGGATTAAAGATCAATAGCTATGTCATCAATTAAATGTTTAATTTTCAAGTTTTTGTAGTCTAAAATTATACATTAAAAAAATTCATGGATTGAATATAAATAACATTTGATTGACATGAAATTTAATATGTGTTTTAAGAACATATAGAACATGCGATTCAATTATTAGATTTTCAAAATATGTAACCATTTTAATTTGTTTAATGAGAGTTTTAGCCTTAGGTTTCAACTAAGTTTGTAACCAAATATTGTCCTTAAATTTTGGTCCACTTAACAATATATTAGATCTTTACAAACAAAAAGAAAAGGTCCCAGGGAAATTTTATGTAACTAAAATTTTGAAAGAGATGTAACTTGTAGTATTGATAATGAGACTATCATGCAACTATTTCAAAATAAGAAAATTTGTATAAGGAAATTGTAAGACTTTATGTATTTGTGTGTGTGTGTTTTTTTTTTTTTTTTTTTTTTTTTTTTTTTTTTTTTTTGTCAATATATTAAGTTCTCTTTTTATAAAATTTTGTATAATTTTAGTTCTTTTAATGACCAAGCTAGAAAAAATCTCCGCAGCGTCCATTGAGTTAGAGCATTCACATCTGGTCTCCTATATGCCATATGTTGATATATTTTAGCATTAAGGCATAAAAATTGCCCATTACTCAGTCTTGTAAAATCTTGGAATTGCAAAAAAATTTGCAGTCGTGCTACAGTGCCATCCTAAATGTATGATTGCACTGTAGCTCAATTGTAAACCAAAAAATTATATTTTATTCTTTTTCACTTTTTGTTTTCTCTCATTCTCACTTCTGTCTCTCATTTACTCTTTCTCTCACAAAGCTCCTCCCTCTTCACTCTTTCTCTCATCTTTCATCTCACATCTCTCTTTCTCATTCAAAACTTACACTGGAGTTGGGTTGGATTTGTGGTCACAACATGGTGATTGGCATGGATTTTGGATTTTGGATTGGCGTGGATTGGTGGAGATCGAAGATCATGGTGGGTTGTGTTTGGATCGGTGAGTTGTGTGGGTCATGGGTCAGGTGGTGGGTTTGGAATTGTGGGTCAGGTGATGGGTTTGGATAGGTGGATAGGTGTATCGTGGATCAGGTGGTGGTGTGTGTTTGGATTGGTGGGTTTCTCGGTGGTGTGGGTTCTTCTGGGTTTGGGTGCTCGGCGTGAGTTCTTTTGAGTTTGAAGTGATGGTTTGATGGGTTTTTTTTTTTTTTTTTTTTTTTTTTTTTTTTTTTTTTTTAATGTGGTTTTGGTTTTGGTTTGATGGTCCAATGGGTGGTTTTGGGATATGTGGGGGTGGCAAAGTGTTGGTGGGTGGCATGGTGGTGGGCCTGGTGGCTATACTTTTATTTATTTATTTGTTGTGTCTGGTGCTAGAGGCAAAGGGAGAAAGAGAGAAAAAGGAAGAGAAAGTGAAATAGTAAAAAAAAAAAAATATATATATATATATATATTTAAATGAACTGGGAAAAAAAAATAGTTTGGGATGTTAGGTGTGTTGTAAAATAGTATGGTATAAATGATAAAATAGCTTTTGAGATAGTAAAATGTAATTTTTTTTAGATATCGGATGTGAATGCTCTTATAACCTTATAGAATCCAATAATAAGAGAGATTATTTATTTAACTCCAAAGCTTTGGAAGTTGGAAACAATAAATGCTAATAACAAATGCTAGGTTTGTTTGGTTTTTATTTTTTTATTTATTTTTTTAATTTTTTTAATATCTTTTACTTAGGTTAGCTTGTGGTATGAACTTTGATCTTAGTTGTATTTCTGCGCTAGAAATAAATTGTCCATGTAAGAGAATAACCATGCGAATTTCAGTTATCTAATTATGTGATGAAAGGTAAACAATGCTATCACATTTTGTTAGAAAAGAAAAATGCAGTTTTTGTATTTACTTTTATTTTATGATGATTTTGTCATTTTGATTGACTAAACATCATCATCAATCTCTGTCTCTTGCGCATTGTGCAGGTACATAGCTGGTTTACCAATGAAAAGGCTATATATATATATATAAAAGAAAAGGCCAAATTCTTAATTGACTTCAACGTGCAAGCTAAAGGCAAAACGCCATGGAGACACTTCAATTTGTTGGATAACAGGGTTCACAACACTATGCATGCCACTTCATGGCACTAATCATATGTAAGTATGTAACACCATCACTGAATCTTTTTATTGGTACTAGAGCATTAGAGCATCTCAGCTATTTGGCTCATGATAATTTTAAGCATGGAAATAAAAATCCAGGTGCTTAGAATTTTAATTTGGAACACATTCATTAATCCACTTGTGTTCCATAAATCCAGGCCCATCATTTTGATGGTCATCCTCTTTATGAAGGGTGCGGCTGTGGACCTGTGGTTTATGATGAAATGTGATTATAAAAAAAAAAAATATTAAAAAAAAAAAAAAAAAAAACCCAAGAAATGGTTTCATAATTGTTGGGTCCACTGATCTTTTTGGTATCTGTTTGGTTAAGATTATGCAGAGAGTTTAGGAAAATATAAAGTGACAAATTTATAAGAGCAATAGGTGTTATAGGTGATGCTCCCCATAATTGATAATTGTGCTTCGCTTGGGTTCAATTTAGCTTGTGTTTATTTGGCTATAAATATGGCTAGAGGAGCTTCGAACTCCTTTGGGAATTCTCGTTCCACAAGGCAACATACATAAAAACTTAAAAACATGCTTTCATATTATTACAGTTATAAGTGATATTATTTACGCTTAAATATATTTTTGGTCTCCAAAATTAAGCATATTAATGAATTTAGTCCCAATGTTTAAAGCGATTGCATTTAATCTGTTAAATGATATGGGCAAATTAGAAGTGGACTTATTATCATTCCATATGAACAAGTAATCACTTAGAGTATGTTAGGGACCAAGATTGACCATTTAAATTTTTTAGATACTAGAAGCAATCACTTTAAGTTTGTTAAGAACCAAAAGTGATCACTTTAAATTTCAAGAACTAAAATCGCTAATATGCTAAAATTTATATAAATAATACGCAACTCTTGCAAGCCGATGAAAATAATAAATAATTTTTAAAAAAATACATACACACACTTATTTCACTTAAATGTGCATGCTAAATGCCAGCCCAATGTAAAGGATAGACTCCAATTTATTGGATAACTGCTTCATAAAAATGCTTGCTTTATGAATCTTTTTTCCTGGCCTAATAGCATCTCGATTACTTGGTTCATGGTAGGTCTTTCATCTTTGTCTTCTTCTACACATTGTAAAGCAATCCCAACCAAAGTTTCCATCATGCCAATGTCATATTTGCCTTCCAACATTGGATCAATAATCTCTTCAGGTGAGGAAGTATTTGCAGCCACTCTATTCATTATTTCCCTCACCCATGTAACCAGCCTTTTGTGCTCTGCCTGCCCCCTGTCATCTATAGCATGGACGCTCTTTGATGGACCCACTCCAGTTACCATTTCTAGCACGACAATTCCATAGCTATAAACATCCACTTTGGAAGTGATAGGTAGATTAAAAACCCAGTCTGGAGCCATATAATCTCGAGTTCCTTTTATTTTTAACAAGCTTGAATTTGTAAAGACACTTCTATTTTGTAGTTTTGATAGGCCAAAATCTGACACCTTTGGTTGATAATTTGAGTCCAAAAGTATATTCTGAGGCTTTATATCGCAATGCAAAATCCAATCTAAGCAATCCTCATGTAAATAGGTTAGGCCTTTTGCAGTACCCACAACAATTTTGAACCTTTTCTCCCAATCAAGTGCTTTGGATGAGAGGTTTTTTGCTAAAGAACCATGCTCTATGTACTCATATACCAAAATCCTATGCTTTCCCTCTACGCAATACCCCCACATCTCTATTAGGTTCATGTGGTTAATCCTTCCAATGATGCTTACTTCGGCTAGAAATTCACCTTCTCCTTGGTTGGCTTCATGGAGACGTTTGATTGCAGCAACTCGATTGTCAGACAATGCCCCTTTGTAGACAATTCCTCCTGCACCTCTTCCAATCTCCTCAGTAAAACTCTTTGTGGCCTTTTTTAGCTCAGTGTATGTAAATTTCCTGAACCCAATGGCAGCCCGATCATAGGCTTGCTTATAAACACATAAACTTTTCTGGGTTTTGATGAAGAGACACCACACCACAATGATAGAGAAAATTTCAAGTCCACCCACTCCACCAACAAACCAGAGCATTAATTTCATTGTCCCCTTTTTACAGCTTTGTAGTGTATGATCACTTGAGCAAATTAAACTGAACTCTTCTAAAGGATTGGCATCAGACAAGTTTTTGCTTTTTGGTAGTTTCAAATAGATATCTCCCCATAAATGTGGGGAACGAATTCCATTCAGCAATCGTGTCTTCAGATAACAATTTGAATCACCACGGTATTGGAACGCTTTGCAATCACATGCTGTCGAACATTGATCCGAGCATTGATCAAAGGTGTAATTAGGGAAGATTGTAAAATCATACCCGAAAAAGTCAACATGGGATAACAGCACAAAGCCTAATTCACTTTTCGACATTTCCGTGCAAGAGATATAAACTTCGGGTTCACAGCCATCAGCCCAATTGCTACGATTTTTCATCTTGTATCCTGGTGAGCAGGAACATTTCCTGCCGGAACCAATAACATAACTGCAAAAACTGTTGGCCCCACAACCACGAGGAATCCAGCAAGGACTCTGAATGGATTGCCATGAAACAACCCAAGTCTGCCCCTCCTCTTCCCAACTGTACAATCGAAGATTACCGTCGTAATCAAGTGTCAATCTTCTATGAAGCACTGCTCCATAGTCAGCTGACACAAAAGTAAAATTATCGGATGAGCTGAAGTACCCTATGGCATTAAGGACAGCAACTCTGCTATTGCTCTACAGAGGCCATGAGAAAGGTGACGGCACCCAGTAACTACTGGAATCAAAACCATTATAAAGAAGGCGAAGAAAGCCACTGTTGTTGAAGGAAAGCTCATGTAAACCAGAGGAATAGCTGGCCTGGCTTCTTCAGGAGACAAGCTTTGTGTTTCCAGTGAGAAGTTGTTCAGGAAGAAGGGTATCTGTAGGGAAGTCAAAGCTTTCCCACAAAACACCTTCCTTGTTACGTAGAACAAGATTACCGGTGTCGTAGAGAAATAATTGGACTGAGGAGAGTGAGACAGTGTTTGTGGCCCAAACGTCGACATTTAAGTCAGAGGCATCAGCCCAAACGTCGACATTTAAGTCAGAGGCATCAGTTAAGATGAGATTGCCAGTTTCAAGGATAGAGAGCTTTGAGTGCTTCCCATTAACTGGCTGGTCACGGTTTGCCATCCAGACTACGGTGCGTGAGTTGCTAAACCAAATGGCAAAGCAAAATGCATTATCACCCACCGAATAAAAGCCAGCAGAGAAGTCGCCATTTGGTGATCTTAGAATATCTGGATTCTCTACCGATAGGGATGTGCCATTACTGATAACGAATGTTGAAGATGAAAGTGGGAATGGAAATGACAAAGAGAGTAGAAGGAAGTGAAATATCAAAAACAGAGAGACTAAATAGAATTGGGAGAATTTCATTGATTGAGAATGAATTACAATGAAATGAATTGAATGAATAAACATCTACACATTACTCTGTTTATATACACAGAGAAATAACTAACTCAACTATTGGCGCCAAAATCAGTTATTTGAACTTTCTGGTGGCTGTACACGTGGCAAGCCTAAGTAACTAACTCCTAGATTTGTGGAACTAACTTCTTCAATGATCCTGGATGAAGAACTCATGATGTGGCATGGACTCAACCATTTCCAAGATTGCTGAGTTAATTTTGTCCTTTGATGCTAGCTTGGTAGTCTGATCAGTGCGCACCTCATCAGCAAATGCTGCATTGACTGCTGCTCTTGTGGCTGAGCTAGTGCTTCCTTCATCAGTACCAGCTACACCACTAGCTAGTTGTGTGGCTTGAGATATGCAACACTTCTTTGCATTCTTAATATGAAACAAGGCTAGTGAACCCATGATTGAAAGCTCGAGCTAGAGAGGTATTGGGTAAGGTAAGACCGTATTGATTTTCTATTTAAAGTTGAAAGAGACCATCCCTACCAAAAAAAAAAAATTGTTAAAAAACTCTGATGTAGAGTGTAGACTGGAGCACAAGTTAACAAACATAAAAAATTAAACGCGCTTTAATCTATCCTACATCAACAGAGTTTGAAGTGGTCTTCCCCCAATAGGACTAATTCAAGATATTTTATTAAATTTGTTTCAATAGAAAAAAGAAGAAGATATTTCTATTTAAATATAGGGGAGATGCATATTATTTTACACTCTTAAGACAAGATTTACGACATCCATAAAATTTGTTGAATGAGGTAGTACTGGGGAAGAAGATAAGTTGAGGGATTTTCCTCCCAAGTTTCATCTGCTTTCATGCAATTGGTCGAGAAGATGGAGTGAAATGCAGTCACAAAGATACAAACTTTTTTTTTTATCTAATTTAATCATTTCGCTTGAAAGTTCTAAGCTATTGCTGCTGCGAATTGGCACTGTTATTCAACGAAAAGAACAGAACATTCTATTTTTAATAGAGACGTGTTTTACGTTTCTACGTCCCAATGAGGGACAATAATATGACAGGTATATTGAGAATGACTAGTGCACACGGCTAAGTATTCACCGACACAGCTATAATTTACAAGAGAACCTGAGTTACAATTTCAAAGTGTGTAATAGACATTACTTTATAGAAATAAATTAGGCAGAAAGAGGGGCATGGATGTTGAAGTTAAAAGTCTGATTTTGTGATTTAATTTTTTTCTAAAATTAAATTTGATGTCATGCATGTCACTCAAATTTTGCTCCATCATATCCCTTGTTAAACACCTAGACACTAAGACTAATGGGTGTTCACAGAATGATTGATTGCACTAATTTTTTAAAATTTGAGAAACTTTCACTAAGCAAGTTTCAAATTATGGAAAAATTATTAGGTATTTCCGGAGTACCATAAATGTGTACTTTTTCATCTCACATAAATGGTAGGTCCCATCATGAATTTAATTAGTGAGATCCACCATTTATGTGAGAGGAGAGAGTACGTATTTATGGTATTCCGGAAGTACACAATAATTTCCCCAAATCGTGATGTAGGCCATAAAGTTATTATGATGTTTAAGAAAGAAGCTTGATGGATACTCTTATCATTGGTGAGAATAATTTCAAATCAAGTTAATGAACACTAACTACATGTATAAAACAGCTTATTGGAACGCTTAAGTAGGATTGCAAATACTAATTTAAATAAGCCTAGAATTAATCTACTTTGTTTTTTTTTTTTTTTTAATAATGAATAAACCAAAAAATTGACGTAATTTTGTTAAAATCTTAAACTTAAAGGACTAAGATGAAAAACAATCAGGATAAAAAAAAAAAAAAAGTAATTTAGTCTTAAATTCTCTCTTATATATGTTTGGTGCCAATTAATTCATTTTCTGTCGCATACATACCTAACCTTTGGAACCAATAAATGCTAATAACAAATTTTAGGGTTTTTTTTATTATTTTTTTTAGATATAAATAGTCCACGTAAGAGAACCAAGCGAATTTTATTTATGTAATTCTGTGTTCTGTATGTATAATTTGTTGGGATTGTTAGGTCTCTTTAGTTTGTTTGGTCTTTAAATATATTTCGTCATCATTTAGGTGATGAAAGGAAACAATACTATCACATTATATTTTTTTGCCAATTTTTGTATTTACCTTTTATTTTATGATGATTTTGTCATTTTAGATGACTAAACACCAGTAATCTTTGTCTCTACTTTTGCACATTCCGCACTTACATGGCTAGTTTAAAGAAAAGATGCACGCTATTTTTTTTTATTTTTTTTTTTTTTTTTTTTTAATTTAAAAAGAAAGCCAAATTCTTAATAGACTTCAAAATGCAAGCTAGAGCCTAAGGGCCTGCTTGGATTGAGGGGGTAGGGAGGTGGATAGGAAATGAGTAGAGTAGAGTTGGTTAAATATAGGCTAATTTTGGCCAATTTTACTCTACTTTTCCTCCCTCCCCTCAAGCCAAACAGACCATAAATGCCGTGGGGAGACTTCAATTTGTTGAATAATAGGGTTCACAAATCACAACTATATATGCTTTCTTTACGAAGAAATTAAAGCTATTAGACATGTCATGTTTAGCCGGCGTGCCAATCACTGAATCTTTTTCTTAGCATAAGATCATTTCAACTACTTGCTCATGGTATGTCTTGCATCTTTGAAAACATATTGATCAAGTATGATTATATATTATAGGCAGAAATACCATTTTCATCCTTACATTTTGACCCTATTTCTATTTTGGTCCCTAATTTTTTATTTTACCACTTTTAGTCCTTAAATGAAAAAAGCATTTTATTTTGGTCCCTACTATTACTCACTTAATAGAAATATCCTATGTGGCAAACGGAGTGCACTGTTGGCACTAGTAAATGCTGACGTGTCCATTAAAATAATATTAAAAAATTTATTTGACTTTTAAAAAATGCCATATCAGCAATTTAATTTTTTAAAAAGTCAAAAATTAAAAACTTCTAATTTCTTAGTTTTAATTTAAATTGAAAAAATAAAAATAAAAACAATTTTTTTTTTCAATTTTAAAGACTAGGAAAAAACTGTTTTCATAACTTTTTCAATTTTTCTGAAACTTTCTTGGTAACCAAACACAACATTAGAACTCAAGCTCATATATTAACTTCAGTCAAACTTTGAACAAAATAACAAATACCCATGAAAGATTTACTTGAATAGAGTCAAGCTTAAGAAGCAATTCCATAGCTTTTTGAGAAAGACCATCAAAATTGAAGTGGGTCTCACTGGAAATAGACCACTTGAGAGAGTTGAAAGTGGACCTGATGAGAGCGAGGTCTTTGAGGTTTCTAAGGGTTCTTGATCTACGAACAAGGAACACACAGAAATGGGTTAATTTGGATTATACACTTTACCAAATAGTCTATAGTATTAATTTGAAACACTCTTTGGTCTAATTCCAAAGGTGGCATCATCTATCGCTCTTAGAAGGACGCCGCCCCAATCCTCTTGTCCAAGCTTCTCAACCCGATTCGCTCCCTCAAATTGGAAGGAAGACAGCGATGCTTTGTACTTTGAGTCACGATGAGGGAGGTTGATTTATCTGGGTTCATGTTCATGGTTCACCAGATCTGGATTGTGCATGGAGGCCAAAAATCTAGGTTTGAGTTTTGTGTTTTTGTGTTCGGTTTCAATGCATAAGAAAATCTTGTTGAATGTCTTTGTGTAACTGTTGAATGTCTTTGTGTTTTGTAAATTTTTTGAGCATTTCTACTTGTTTTGTAAATTTGAGTGATTTTATGGGTTTGGTTGCTAAGAAAATGCAAAAAAAGAAAAGAAAATCTAGAATATTCTATTTTCTAGGAAAGGTTAGTTGGGGAAGAAAATGAAGAACACATGTTCGGAGTTCTTCATGTTCTTCCAAAAAAAAAAAAAAAACAGAAAAATTTTAATTTAACTATTTTTTTTAATAAGAAGGTTATAAATTTTTTAATTATTTTTATCTAATGTGGCTTTTAAAAAAAAAATTAAATTGCTGATGTGGCATTTTGTAAAAGCTAAATAATTTTTTTAATATTAATTTAAGAGAGATGCTACGTCTACAACATTTTTACAACAAATTGTAGGTAGTTAATTGTTATTGGTTCAAATTTGAACCTAACACTAGAATTATTTTTTGCCCCAACAATAATAACCAGTATGCATTCCGTTTACCACATATTTTAATAGACACATCAAAATTCATTGTGTCAACAATGCATTCTGTTTACCACATATGATATTTTTGTAAGTGAGTAACGGTAATGACCAAAATGAAACGCTTTTTTCATTTAGGAATTAAAAGCGGTAAAATAAAAAGGTAAGGACCAAAACGGGAATAAGGTGAAAATGTAAGGATGAAAATAGTATTTTCACTTATATTATAAGGATTTACACGGGAAAAAAGATGAAAAGAAACAAGAAAAAGAGAGTATAAGATTATGCCAAGCATTTAGGAAAATATTTTACCTTGAACAAATGAAATCTATTTAAAAAAGAAGCACATAAATTTATCATTCAACGCCAAACTCATGCAAAATTTGAAGATAGGATGCACTGCAGTGAAAAACAGGAGGGGTACGTTCAAGTTCTTAGTTCACTTCAAAGTGCGTGCAAGCTAAATGCCATCCCAATGCATTGAATTTTCACATCGATCACATGGCAGTTGTTTTTATCCAATTGAAAATTTGAAACACAATATCATCAGATCTTTTATTTGTTTTTCCTTTTGTTTGAGAGTACCTTCCGGGATCGAAACACTCAAATTTGTTGGATAATATTTAATGGATTCAAAATTATGCTTGCTTTAGGAAAAAAATTATATATGTAACCACTGGGCATATCATATTTAACAGCATAACACCATACATTTTACAAACACTAAGAATTATTTTTTTGGGGCGTAAATGTTGAAGAATTGAGAGAATATTCTAGAGAATACTTCAATATATTGCATAAAATGACTGAATGAATTACGAAATAAAAGTCTGTTTTGATTATATACATATAAATGAGAGAGAGAAAGATAAGAGGGAGAGAGAGAGAGAGAGAGTGGCTTAACAGAATAGAATAAGTCATAACTGATTTTAACAGCTAAACACGGACAAAATGGGCTTTTGCCCTTTTCCACAAAACTAATTAGCCTTTTGCCCTTCTTCCCAAATTAAATAGGGAAATGCCCCTCTTTTGAAACTCGACTTTCTCAAAATCGAGTTAAAAAAAAAAAAATTCTAAAGCCCTATAGTGACGTTTTTAAGGACCTATAGTGACGTTTGAAGAACCTATAGTGACGTTTTATAACTTGATATTCACAAAATCGAGTTATAGGCAATAAAATTGCCTATAACTCGATTTTATGGATATCAAGTTACGAAACGCCACTATAGGTCTTTAAAAACGTCACTATAGGTCCTTAAAAACGTCACTATAGGGTTTAACTCGATTTTGAAAAAGTCGAGTTTCAAAAGAGGGGCATTTCCCTATTTAGTTTGGAAAGAAGGGCAAAAGGCTAATTAGTTTTGTGGAAAAGGGCAGAAGCCCATTTTGTCCAGCTAAACACATGTGCCTAACAGTAAATTGGATATTAACGCTATGTTTGGATACAAATTATTTTTGCTGAAACTGAAAATTAAAAATACTATAGCAAAATAATTTTTAAATGTGTGAATAGTGCCATGGGACCTATTTTTAATATTATTTTTGAATAAAGTGGCTGTGGGTCCCATGAACAGTGTATAAATAGTGCTGCTACAGTGATAATGGTCTCCCTGAAACGCGTGAAAAAAAAAAGGAAAATGCTGAAATCTGAAACGCAGACGCCCGCAACGTGAATCCAAACACATACTAACTAACTGCCTAATAATCCAAACGCTGCGTTTCACATTCTCTTTAAGTGATACGGTGCGTTTTGTGGCTGATCTCCTAGCTCTGAGGACTGGACTCAAAATGGCACCGTTGCAAGCTATCTTCCTTCATCAGTGATCAGTGGCAGCTACATCACCTGGTTGCATCTCCTGCTGCTCTACAAATGCATCTCAACAACTTGGCTTATAGTAGGTCTTGCATCTTTGTCTTCTTTTACACTTTGTAGAGCAAACTCAACCAAAGTTTCCATCATGCCTATGTCATATTTGCCTTCCACGTCACCAGTCTTTTGTGCTTTGTCTCTCCCCCATCATCCATAGCATGAACACTCCTTGATGGGCTCTTTTCGGTCATAATTTCCAACAAAATAATTCCATAACTATAAACATCTACTTTGGAGGTAATTGGCCAATTGAAAATCCACTCCAGAGCTAGATAATCTCGGGCTCCTCTTATCCTTAAGAAACTTGAATTCTTAAAAACACTTATGTTTTATAACATTGACATGCCAAAATCTGCCACCTTTGGTCGATAATTAGAATCTAGAAGTATGTTTTGAGATTTTACATTATAATGTAAAATCCAATCTAGATAGTCCTCATGTACATTAGCTAGGCCTTTTGCTTTACCTACAGGTACAACAATTTTGAACTTCTTTCTAATGTCGCAGAAGCCTAAAGAAAGCACACATGATACTCCATTGACAGAACAAAAACTAAACTATTAGCTTCTGGTAATAAATCTCGAATCCACGAGGGGTTTTCCTGAATCTACAAGGAGATAAACTCTACCAGAGAAATAATTTGACAAAAGTCTGTATTTTTATTAATAATAATCTGATTTATCTTTGATGGCTACAAAACATATAAATATTGAGAAAGTAAAACCTTAGGATGATAAAGAATCATCTGAAACCCTAATTCGCACTAATTATGAGATTAGGTGACAAAATACTAAATTTTACTAAAAATAGTAAAATTAAGTTAAATACAAAATCATAAACTATTAACCTTAAGGGTCATCCCAAAACAGACAGAACCTTATTCTGACTTTTAAACTAAAAGTTATTAAGTAAAAAATATATTACTATAAATAGCAAAAACACTATCGCCACGATGACCTCTACTGGCACTCTCTTGATCTAGCGTTGTGACTTTCAGCGCCTCTACTGCTCTAAGAATGCATGTGCTGTCTGTTTACATCATTTTCCCAGGCAAGTGAATTGCCATAAAGGTTATTTGCTAAAGAACCATGCTCCATGTACTCGTACACCAAAAGTGTGTGCTTTCCCTCTATGCAATACTCTCACATCTCTATCATGTTCATGTGGTTAATCGGTCCAATAATGCTTACTTCTGCGAGAAACTCACATTCTCCTTGGTTGGCTTCATTGAGATGCTTAATTGCTGCAACTCGCTTATTAGACAACACACCTTTGTATACAATGCCCCCACACCTCTTCCAATCTCTTTAATAAAACCTTTTTTAGCCTCTTTTATTTTTTTATTTTTTTATTTTTTTATTTTTTTTTATCTCTGCATTGGTAAATTTTCTAATTCCGTTGGCAGCAAGAACATAGCCATGATTGTCAACATTTGAATTTTTCTGGGTTCTGATTTCAAGTCCAGCTAATCCTCAAACATATAATGATCTCAATTTACCATGTTGAAGTTTAGTGCTTGTTTGGTAGAGGTGTTTAAATATTGTTGTTAAAAACAATGTGAAAACTTTGGTTTAAAAAGTGTTGTGAAAACATGTATTTAAAATACTCATAATGTGTGGGTTCTAGTTAGCTTAACTAGTAAAATTTCTAATGGTTGAATAAGAGATTTGGGGTTCAATCCTCACCTACACCAGAAACCAATTGGTATCTTGGTGTGATAATAAAGAGCTATCATTAGGAGTGAACGTCATAGGTTGAAACTCTCTAAAAAAAGTACTCATAATGCAAAAAATATGTTTGGTATTATATTTCTAATAATGTTTTTTCAAAAGTGAAAAATATAATTGTGTATTTGATATGCATGTATGTGTGTGTGTGTGTGTGTGTGTGTGTGTGTGTGTTTTTTTTTTAAGTGATGATATGTAGTCTAATTAGTGGAATCTACAGTTTTTAAAATATTTACAAAAGTATCATTGAGCAACGTTATTTGAAAATTGAAAACTGGTAAGAGGAGTTTTCTAAATTTAGTGTTTAAACATCCTAAAATGAGCAACATAACTCAAACACTCCTTAAAAAAACATCCTTATCAAATGCGTTGTATTTTTTAGAACATTGAAAATTATTGTTTGGAATATTCACATACCAAACAGACCCTTAGCTTTTATAATTTAACAAAAGGTCCAGAGTCTAGACTCTAGACTGGAAAAATCATTTTAATGGACTAGGCTGCTTGAATAAATCATTAATCTGGCTAGACATGGTTATGAAAATCTAAGGTAAATCCTGCCTCCTCTGGGCTTGCAAAGGAAAGAGAACTTCAAAATCTTGTACAGGCCTGAGTTGCTTAGACTATTCATGTTGTAACAACTTTACTGCCTAAATGGTCACTCCAGCGAGTTCAGATGATGAGAAACCTCCCTTCCGCACCTTGATGGACAAAAGGAACATTTTGGAGAACAGATTCAAATTTAATGGACCAATATAAAAAATCTCAAACTTAGGTTGCGTTTGGATAGCTTATTTTTTGCTAATTTATTTTATTATTCAGCTTATTTTTTGCTATTATTCATGGTCGCACTGCACTTTTTGGTACAATTTATGAGTTCTACTGTTCTATTTCAGCTAACTTTTATTTTTATTTACAGTACTTTCAACAAAAAGTTTTCAATTTCAGCAAAATAAGTGGATCCTAAACAGACTCTTAATTAACCAAGATGAAAAAAATTCCTTAACAGTGCAATTTTACTCTCTTATTTATGTTTGGTGGTAACAATTACTTATTTTCTATCACATACATACAAACTTTAAAACATTATTTCATATAAAAAGTTACAAACTTACAAATTGAGTAATATTATTTAGGCTTAAATATATTGTTGGTCTTCAAAGTTTAGCATATTAATGAATCTAGTTCCTAAAAAAAAAAAAATAATAATAATAAAAAAATAGTGAATCTAGTTCCTAAAGTTTGTTAGCATACATTACTGTCTGGCCTAGTGGGTTTAGGCCCAACATCTTCTCACTTGTACTATACATAACTTGCCCTACACTCCTTTTACTTGCACTATACACAAATATGCTTATATAAGAATGTAGTCTCCTGTACAATTCTTAACAAAAATATGTTAAAATATTACTCTCTCTCTCTCTCTCTCTCTCTCTCTCTCTCTTAACAAAGTTTAAAATCACCACATTTAATCCTTTATATAATATGGTCAAATTAGAAGTTGACACATTATCATTCCCACAAAGACAACAAGCAATCACTTAAGAGTTTGTTGGGACCAAGATTGATCACTTTAAAATTTTTTTAGGGACTAAAATTGACAATTTGAAGTTTGTTAAGGATTAAAAGTGACCACTTTATATTTCAGGGACTAAAACTACCAATATGTACAACTTTAGAGATCAAAAATATATTTTACCCAAAATTTTTATCATATTATTGAAATTTTAAACTTTCGGAAAGGATGCAAAAGAATATTATCTAATAAATTAACTAGGAACTTTATTTTTATTTATTTTTCTGAGAATTAAGTCAAAGATTTTATTGAATCATGTTGTTGCAAGGAAGATGCAAGCTAACAAAAAAGTTAAACAAATTAGGAAAAACACACACACACACATATTTCTCATCAAATGCATGTTGAATGCTAGCCCAATGTATAGGACTATAGGAGAGACTCCAATTTATTGGGCACCGACTTCACAACTATGCTTGCTTTATGAATGAAATTTTGTAGTCACTAGACATATCATATTAATTAGGACATGCGACTGAATCTTTTTCTTGGCGTATGAGCATTTCAACTACTTGGCTCATGGTAGGTCTTGCATCTTTGTCTTCTTCTACGCATTGTAGAGAAACCTGAAACAAAGCTTTCATCTTTACCATGTCATATTTACCTTCTAACATTGGATCAATGATCTCTTCAAGCGAGGAGGTGTTTGCAGCCACTTTCTTCATTTTTCCCTCACCCATGTAACCAACATTTTGTGCTCAGCTTCCCCACCATCATTTATAGCATGGACATTCCTTGACGGACCCTTTCCGGTCACCATTTCCAACACCACAATCCCATAACTATAAACATCCACTTTGGAGGTGATGGGCATATTGAAAACCCAGTCTGGAGCCATGTAACCTCGGGTTCCTCTCATCCTTGAAAAGCTTGAATTCTTAAGGACGCTTCTATTTTGTATCTTTGACAAGCCAAAATCTGCCACCTTTGGTTGATAAGTCGAGTCTAAAAGTATATTTTGAGGCTTTACATCACAATGTAAAATCCAGTCTAAACAATTTTCATGCAAATAAGCTAGACCTTTTGCAATGCCCATTGCTATTTTGAACCTTTTCTCCCAATCAAGTGCCTTGGTTGAGAAGTTATTTGCTAAAGAACCATGCTCCATGTACTCATACACCAAAAGCTTGTGTTTTCCCTCTGCGCAATACCCCCACATCTCTATTAAGTTCATGTGATTAATCCTTCCAATGATGCTTACTTCTGATAGAAATTCACCTTCTTGGTTGACTTCATTTAGATGCTTGATTGCTGCAACTCGCTTATCAGACAACACACCTTTGTATACAATGCCCCCCGCACCTCTTCCAATCTCCTCAGTAAAACACTTTGTGGCTGTAAGCGACTAAATTTCTCGTTTCGAAATAAGTCGAACAAGTGAAATAGTTTCACAAATGCGAATTTGTATTGATGATTGTGTGGTACAATTCTCTGTGATTACAAAAGAGTTATCCTCTGATTCGATCTCCTTAAAAGACTTGTTGATTGGATTTGTAGTGATGTGATTTTGATTTAAACACAAGATATCCTTCAATTTGGTTGAGGGATGGATCAAAGATCTTTGGAACAGAATTACAATGAATCTCTGGCTATGAGCTTGTTAGAAATCCTTTGTTCTTCACGTTCTTTGTGTTCTTCGTGTGTTCTTCGTCTTCGAAGATTTGTGGTGGAAGTTCTCCGGGGCTTTAGAGGCTTGAATCCGTGGAGCTTCACTAATTTGTGGTTATTTGAGGTTTCTGGAGGCTTTTGAGCTTGATTCCAGTGAACTTTGAGATCTAGGCAGATAGTTTGGATGATTCTGCTTCGAATGTTCTTTGTATTTGAAGATTTGTGGTGGAAGTTCTTCGGGGCTTTAGAGGCTTGAATCCGTAGAGCTTCACTGATTTATGATTTGTTGATGTTTTCGGACCTTTGAGCTTGATTCCCGCAAACTTTAGGATCTAGGCAGATGGCTTGGATGATTCTGCTTCGAATGTTCTCCGATTTTGGGGTTGAAGTTCTTGAAGTTCCTGGAGGCTTTAGAGCTTGATTCCAGCAGAGCTTTTTCACTTCTGAATTCTGGTCCTCTGAATCCTGGTCCTCTAAATGTCTCAGGAAGGCTTCTATTTATAGGAGTTTTGGGGTGGGTGAGCGACACGTGGCGGAGCTTGATTGGTGACACATGTCACAGCTTGATTGGTCCGCTTAAGTCATCGCTTACACGTGCGAGGTTGCTTGAGTCATCGCTTACACGTGCGAGGCTGCTTGAGTCATCGCTTACACGTGCGAGGCTGCTTGAGTCATCGCTTACATGTGCACTGATGCGTGATTGGCTCTTGCATGACACTTGGCAAATTTCTGTTGGCTTCTGAATAGTGATAGCAAAACCTAGCAGCAATACATGGTGTTCTGTAATTGGCTGTATTTTGTGGACTTGGTAATGTGACGTGTCAGCTTGTGATAAGTCGGGAATTTTCCCTCTCTACAAATGCCCCCTCGAGACTCGTTCACGCACACAGTTTCAGAGTGTGGTGTGGGAATGAGTTTCGAAAAAAATGGATTTTTGGTGCTTGACTATTTAAGTGAAGTAGTTGAAGGTAGTGGAGCTGTTGAAGGTGGTGGAGTTGTTGAAGGTGGTGGAGCTTTCAGAAGGATGAGATAATTTCCGAAGAGTAGACCCACCCATATGAAAGGCTTTGATGAGACCGGAAAAAGGTCTGCAAGTATTTGAACGTACTTGCGTGATGGAGCCTTCTTAGCAGAGATTAAGTTGAAGTACTTTCAGAAGAGCATTTTGGATCGTTGGCGGCGATCACAAGATGTTGAAGATGGGGAAGATGAGAGAATGGTAGCTGGATACAGCATGCAGGGTCATGGAACTAACCTCGTGTTCTTAAGAACTTCTGGCGAAGTTATTTCAGAAGATCACGCTTTAGATTACAACGAGGACAGGTGGGAAAGTGGTTGAATGCGCCTGCATAATTGTATCACTCAAGTTAAGTTGAAGTAATTTCAGAAGCTTATGTATTCTGGGTATGCTGGTAGTGGCAACGAAGAAGATGGAGATGAAGCAAAGCAAATGAGCAAAAGCATACACCACCATGGTGCTAGCCCTGTATGCTGGGACCCTTCTGGTGTAGATGTTTATGGGAAGTACAACTTTGAATATGGGACTGACTGTGTGTTGCATGGGGTCTGGCAGCAAGTAACCGAATGTGCCTGTGTGATGGGACCATGCCAACGGATGTTATGTTGAAGTAATTTCAGAAGAGTACCTTCTGAAATTCTTCAAGCTGATTTTAAGTTGGAGTAATTTCAGAAAATAAATTTTGAGGTACCAGCAACGATGACCTTTAGGTCCCGTAGTAGTGGGGACATGGAATAAGGCTTTGATGACCATTTACCGGCACCAAAGGCTGAATTTTGATGAGCTGGCACCTTGGAGGTTGTTTTAAGTGTTGATGGAAAACAATTTGTAGGATACCCCAACACTTTTTTACCATCTTCATTTACTGCCATTTGTTGGAAAAGCATAGAAAAAATGAAAGATGGAGCTAACTTGTGAACCTAGTTTGGAAACCAGACAAGTTGCTGTTTGTTCCGAACCACTGCCTCTGCTGGAAGACCAAGCAATTGGAAAGAGACTACAGGAGCCCTGAGGTTAGGAACAGGTGCTTCTGCTGGACTTGGATTTCCTGGCCAACCAAGTCCAAGGAAACATGGAACCGCAATGCAGACCTTGTTACGAGTAATTTTATGGACAAAGGTGGTCGTTAAGTGGAGAAATAAAGTTTGTTTGGATCTCAAAACTGCAATGATGTTGTAAATAGGGTTTCGACCGAACCATGGGAGGGTTGATCTCAAACCGATTATGAAGCAAAATCGGTTGCTAGGTGTTGAGAATGATAAGATCATAGTGAGAAATGGTTGTGAAAAGGAGGATTTGAAAATCTGAAAGAGGCAAATCTTCATTTCGTGATTCAGTGTTTTTTTTTTTGGATGAGTTTTTGATGAACCCGGCCCTCCTATTTATAGTAGAGAGATGAAGAATGGTAGGTAGGTAGTTAAGAATGGTAGTTGAGAATTTTTGGTGAGAATGGTAGGTGAGAACGGTAGGTGGAAATGGTAGGTGGGAACGGTAGGTGGGAATGGTAGGCACCGAACGGGAATGGTAAGTTTGGAGACTGGTAGGCACCGAACGGGAATAGCAGATTGAATTAATGACCTAGTGTAATTTTAAGACACACTTGTGAGAATTTATTTGTACTTTGAAAGGCAAGCCTTGATGAAATCTGGAGAATAACCCTGCGGGGATCCCAATTAAATGGATGAATCTCAAATTTTGTTCTTGAGGACCTAAGTTTTGAACACTTGGAATTGAGTCATTTTTTTGCAATTTTCAAGTCTCCAATGACGGAACGGACTCCAAAATCGGAATGTACTCGAAAAATGGAGCAAGATAGGTCCATCTCAAAATTTTTTGACATTTGGTCAACATTTGCACAAAAGTCAACTTTTTGGAAATTGGACGTTTGCACAATTTCTGAGCTCCGAATGAAGAAACGGGTCCCAAAATCGGAATGTACTTGAAAAATTGAGTGGGACAGGTCCGTTTTGAAATTTTTGATTTTCTGGTCAATATTTGCACAAAAGTCAATTTTTTTGGAAATTGGACATTTGCACAATTTCTGAACTTCGAATGAAGAAACGGGTCCCAAAATCGGAATGTACTCGAAAAATCGAGTGGGACAAGTCCGTTTTGAAATTTTTGATTTTCTGGTCAATATTTGCACAAAAGTCAATTTTTTGGAAATTGGACATTTGCACAATTTCTGAACTTCGAATGAAGAAACGGGTCCCAAAATCGGAATGTACTCGAAAAATCGAGTGGGACAAGTCCGTTTTGAAAATTTTAATTTTCTGGTCAAGGTCAAAAGTCTGCTTGGTCAAAGCATTTTCTCTCTCATTTTTTTTTTTTTTTAAGGCGGTTCGGACCGGGTCAGATTTCCGGGTCGGTCTGGGTCGGTCTGGGTCGGATCTGGGCAAACGGGTCAGCAGCGGATGACGTCATTCATGACGTCACAGTGCTGGTACGTGTGGCACGTGCGAAGGATGACGTCATCCATGATGTCATAGGTCACGTGCGGCACGTGCGATCTCTGGCGGTCCTAATCGGCGCGTGAGACTGATGGCCGCGCCGCCGAATCTTTTGGCGGCGCGTGGCGGCGCGTGCTTGGGCTTTTGGGCCTGAAATTTTTGGGCTTTGTTGATCTAAAGCCGTAAAAGACCATGGTTCAGTCAGATTTCCAAAATTATGGACAGATTTGCACAGATTCGAGGGATTAAGCCGCGGGTCGTCGTGAGTTTGTGGCGGCGTATGGAGGCGGATGCGGCCGTTTCTGGGCTTGAAATTTTTGGGTTTTGTAGATCGTGGGCCGATGAATCTAGTGGTGGCACCCATTTTGTGAAAATTTTCTCAGATTCGTGCAGATTTGAACGAGGAACTTCGCGGAACGTTTAGGAGTTTGTGGCTGCTCGTGGCGGTGCGTGGCAGCTCCGCTGCTGAAGATCTTCCTGGGTTTTGTTCATCAAAGTCCTTAGAAGATTTCTGTGGGTTGATTTTTTTGTGAAACCTTGTCAGAAATTGTAGAAATTTGGAGTGGGAGACCGCAGCCATTGTTGGATTTGTTGCCACCTTGGTCTACATTGGTGCTTGCCGTTCTGACAACGCTTGACAATCCAGGCAGGGAGTAGTTGCAGAGTAACTACTGAGTGTCTCTGCTGATCTCAAGGAGTTGGTGGCAGTTGGCTCCGTTGCTGAAGTTTATTTATTTATTTATTTTTTTTTTTTTTCTCTGAGTTTTGTATACCAAAGTCTTTAGAGGATTTATGTGGGTTGATTTTTTTTGTGAAACCTTGTCAGAAATTGTAGAAATTTGGAGTGGGAGACCGCAGCCATTGTTGGATTTGTTGCCACCTTGGTCTACATTGGCGTTTGCCGTTCTGACAACGCTTGACAATCCAGGCAGGGAGTGGTTGCAGAGTAACTACTGAGTGTCTCTGCTGATCTCAAGGAGTTGGTGGCAGTTGGCTCCGTAAAGCAAGAAGCTTCTGTGGATCTCTATATAAAGCCACTCAGGCATGCACTAACTTGTGCAGACATAACCTCTAAAAACAAGAATACATAATACTATGGAGAAACCATGCACGCCCTCTTTCTTTTTCTTTTTTTATTTATTTATTTATTTATTTATTCATTTTCTATTATTTGATAATAATAATAATAATTTTTTTTTTTTTTTTTTTTACACAGCTATCATGACGCTCTTTTTTAAAGATTCGAAGATTGGCGAAGAATCAGCTTTGTTTATTTATAGGAAGAAAGATGGCAAGGATGCGAAGGCTACGACTTTGATTGTTCGTCCACCCATAATTGGAAGATTTTCAGAAAAATGGGGTCGTAACTCTTATCCTCTCCATTTGTCGAAATGGTCACAGATCGTCCCTTCTGATGGCGGCTCTAACTTGGAAACAACTATCCTTCTTGCTTCACACCATAAAAATGTTGCTAGATCAAAGCCGTATAACACTTTAGGGCGAGAGATAATTGCAAAACGTGCGGATTGGGATTTTTCCTTTAGCGTGAATGGAGGGTTTTCCTACTTCTCCCTTTATTGGGATTGGCTAGAAGATGTGCTCAGTCGGTGTAAACACCTCCTTGATGTAACCCACCTCTACAGTGCTATCTTTGCTTCTTTGTTCACATATGATTATGATGAGAATCTTATGAAAGCATTTTGTGAGTGTTGGAGTTCGTCAACCAATACCCTCCATACCTCAGTTGGGGAAATTTCCATCACCCCATGGGATCTCTTCGTTCTCGGTGGACTTCCTTGCACCGGTGCATTTTATGATGAAGTAGTACCCAATGCGCAAGAGCTGGATGGAATCAATGACCAAGGACGACCTTATCTGCCGTACAGCTGTCGCTACCTATTCCTAGCGTATCATCATCTTCAAAACCGGTTGAAGAGACAAGGGAAAGTAAGTGTTCGCGACTGGATTACTTTTTGGTACAGAGGAAATAACAAGTACCCAGCTCCTAGAAAACCAGCGAGATGGACAACCATTCCCAAGTGTAGTCAGAATCCTTTAGGTGAGATAAAGGAGCATGGACCATGGCTTGATAAAGAACACGGGGTCTTTGCGGATCTTCAAGTTGAAGGTGATTTAAAGGAGGAGACCTACTTATCGGCGCTTCTTTCCTGTTGGCTGTGCATATTTGTCTTTCCTATCAAGGATCAGAACAGTATTCGTCCAGGCACTTTCAAGATTGCTAGTTCCATAGCTAATGGTCGTTCATTCGGCCTTGCTTCCCCAGTATTGGCTAGCATTTATCGTGGACTTAACACTATTTCTTCCTCTCCTACCCCGAGCAAGTCTGGAGCTAGTTTTGCCATCCACTACGTTTATGCCTGGGTAGGTCATTTCTTCCGAAGCAATCGCCTTACCCATGATAAACCATCTGATGCTTTGATGACTAAATATTCTGGTGTGGGCTATGCCTCTCCGTTCAATGAATTCTCTGCACGTAAGCACATACGAAACGCCACCAACTTTCTTTGGCACCGAACTGCTTTCAAGAAAAACTACGACCAGACTTTTATTGATAATGATCGTTTATCCATTCAGAATTTTGACTACTTTATGAGCCTTCGCTCGGGGTACTTGTCACTTCGATGTGAAGATCAACACATTGTAGAGCCATATAGTCCTCACAGATTCAGTCGGCGTTTTGGATTTCATCAAGACATTCCAGGTGATTTGAAGGAAGAAATTCATACAGGTTCTTTAAAAGACCTATGCCAATTCTACCAATCCTTCACTCGATGCAACACAGATTCTAAGATACTCATTTCAGCTTTTGCCACCGACTTCGTAAGTCGAGTCAGACATAGCTACAAACAATGGTGGGAAAGGGTTTGCGGAAATGATTTTACCAAAGGAACAGATCTTCTTGCTGACATTGCCTCTTTCCCTGTTAAGTTAGTAACATCTAACAAACCTCAGAGGGGAAAGAGGGAACTACAAGACCTATACATTCCACAGCCTTTGTCAAAGTTTGCACGACGTCGTCTTGAAGATGGTAATCATTCAAAGGACTCATCTCAACATAACGAAGTCACTTGCAGTCAAGGCACCAAAAGTCCATTTGTTGTACCAGTTAGAGATGCCATTAAAATTTCTGAAGAGGAGGTGTGTAATGACCTAGGCTCCAATTGGAGACATTCGAAGAGTCCAATGGAGGGTGTTGATCCAGAGAATTCTATTAATCATGCGCATCTTTTTGCAAACAGTGAGTCTTCTATTTCAAAACCATCTGCGAAGAGTTCAGATCTCAGGAGGTGTAAGTTTGCTGATGTTGGTACGTCGTCCAAATTTCCGATTGAGACAGAAAGGGCACCTCTCCCATCCCTGCAACCGACTAAACCTCCGGAAGTCTCTGTGTTTCAAGCCAAGGCGCATATTTCTTCCGTGCGTAGGAAAGGGGCTTCTATGCTAGGAGATGTTCTTCTAAATAGGCTTTCGAATCTTTCTGTAGACACCATCCTCCCACAAGCTGAAGTACATGAAATTTATAGTGGGGTTGAAAGTTTTGGAGTGGACCCTCAACACTTGCGTGAGAATGTTGACAAATATTGTGAGGGTATCGCAGACTATTTGAAGATGAAGGAATCTCTGAACAAACGACCAAGTCCTGTTATCTTATCTCAACGCCAGACTGAAGTTGAATTCCTCCTTTCTGAAGCATCGCAGAAGAAAGCATCTTTGAAGACCGAACTTGATGCTGTTAAATTGAGGATGGTTGACCTGAAAACCGAGCTCGTCCAACTAGAGCAATCGCTTTCTCAAATTGAGACTCATCAAGTTGAACAAGACAATATTGTGCAAGACTTAGAAGAACAACTTGAAGAAGTCAAATTTGCCCCCGTTCTTGAAGACCAGGATATAGAGGCTTTAGAGAAGATACGAGTCCTTCTGGAAGATAATCGTTCTAGCTTGAAAGATTTGAAATGGATGTCATAATTTCTTTCGTTTTAATTCCCTTCATATATGTCAACATGCTTTCTTCTTGTACTATTTTCCTTTCATCAATCAATAAAGAAGACTTTATTTTCTGTTCCTTCATTCATTTTTTTTTAGTGCGTGACTGAACTCAGCAAAGGATACTAAGTTGCCTACGTACCCTTGAGAGGGATCAAGTCATCACGTAGTTCAAATGATTTTTTTTTCGAGACTGAACTTAGCAAAAGATACTAAGTTGCCTACGTACCCTTGAGAGGGATCAAGTCATCACGTAGTTCAAATGATTTTTGTTTTTTTTTTTTAAAATTATAATTTTTTTTTTCTTATGTGTTTTTTTTGCAAAAAGGGGGGCGCAGTGTGTAATAGTGGGTATCACCACTGATCGAACCCGAGATGGCCTCAAGGGTGACACGGGCGTCCAACCGCTACGCCACACTCGCAATTGTTGTCATGAAGTGAGATTAATTTCTCTTTATTGGTACGCTTTGAAGGGTAATGGGAAGACATCATGTACTCTTGCAGCGCTACAGTGGGTAGTTTAAGCTCTTACCGAGGAGCAATCCTTGATTTTCAAGCATAGAAGCGTTTGAGGAACTTCCCATTGATGGGGCCGATCCTAACACCATCATTATCAATCAACTTGTAAGCTCCATTGGTGTAGACTTCTTGCACAACATAAGGTCCATCCCATTTTGAAGTGAACTTATTGCCTGTACGATGAGTTGTGATGATAGGTCTTCGAACGGCGAGGACTAAGTCACCAACTTGGAATGATCGTGGTTTGACTCTTTTATTGAATGCGCTTGAAAGACGAGCTTGATAGCATTCAAGGCGTTGTTGGGCCTCGAGTCTTTTTTCATCAAGTGCCTCTAATTCTTGCAACCTGAGCTTGGCATTTTCTTCTCCAGTCAATCCTTCTTGAATGGCAATCCGTAATGATGGGATTTGGCGTTCCAAAGGAAGGACGGCTTCAACTCCGTAGACAAGAGAATATGGCGTTGCTTGAGTAGGCGTTCGAAACGTTGTTCGATATGCCCATAACGCTTCTCCGATTCTTTCATGCCAGTCTCGCTTTGTCTTGGATACCACTTTTTTCAACAAACTGCCAAGTGTTTTGTTAAACGCTTCAGCTAGTCCATTCGCCGGGGCATTGTACATGGAGGAGTTGTATTGCTTAAATTCAAACTTCTCACATAGCTCTGTCATCAGCCTATTGTAGAATGGTTTGTCATTATCAGTTATGATATACCGAGGGACACCATACCGATAGATCAAGTGAGTTCGAATGAAATTGACCACCGTTTCTTTCTTCACTTCCCTAAGGGGTACAGCTTCCGCTCATTTCGAGAAGTAGTCAGTTGCGGCCAAGATGTACAAGTGGCCACCGGATGACTTTGGTAATGGTCCTATTGCATCAAGCCCCCATGCATCAAAAGGCCAAGAAGCTACAGTTGGGTGTAGAGGTGACTAAATTTCTCGTTTCGAAATAAGTCGAACAAGTGAAATAGTTTCACAAATGCGAATTTGTATTGATGATTGTGTGGTACAATTCTCTGTGATTACAAAAGAGTTATCCTCTGATTCGATCTCCTTAAAAGACTTGTTGATTGGATTTGTAGTGATGTGATTTTGATTTAAACACAAGATATCCTTCAATTTGGTTGAGGGATGGATCGAAGATCTTTGGAACAGAATTATAATGAATCTCTGGCTATGAGCTTGTTAGAAATCCTTTGTTCTTCACGTTCTTTGTGTTCTTCGTGTGTTCTTCGTCTTCGAAGATTTGTGGTGGAAGTTCTCCGGGGCATTAGAGGCTTGAATCCGTGGAGCTTCACTGATTTGTGGTTATTTGAGGTTTCTGGAGGCTTTTGAGCTTGATTCCAGTGAACTTTGAGATCTAGGCAGATAGTTTGGATGATTCTGCTTCGAATGTTCTTTGTATTTGAAGATTTGTGGTGGAAGTTCTTCGGGGCTTTAGAGGCTTGAATCCGTAGAGCTTCACTGATTTATGATTTGTTGATGTTTTCGGACCTTTGAGCTTGATTCCCGCAAACTTTAGGATCTAGGCAGATGGCTTGGATGATTCTGCTTCGAATGTTCTCCGATTTTGGGGTTGAAGTTCTTGAAGTTCCTGGAGGCTTTAGAGCTTGATTCCAGCAGAGCTTTTTCACTTCTGAATTCTGGTCCTCTGAATCCTGGTCCTCTAAATGTCTCAGGAAGGCTTCTATTTATAGGAGTTTTGGGGTGGGTGAGCGACACGTGGCGGAGCTTGATTGGTGACACATGTCACAGCTTGATTGGTCCGCTTAAGTCATCGCTTACACGTGCGAGGTTGCTTGAGTCATCGCTTACACGTGCGAGGCTGCTTGAGTCATCGCTTACACGTGCGAGGCTGCTTGAGTCATCGCTTACATGTGCGCTGATGCGTGATTGGCTCTTGCATGACACTTGGCAAATTTCTGTTGGCTTCTGAATAGTGATAGCAAAACCTAGCAGCAATACATGGTGTTCTGTAATTGGCTGTATTTTGTGGACTTGGTAATGTGACGTGTCAGCTTGTGATAGGTCGGGAATTTTCCCTCTCTACAGTGGCCTTCTTTAGTTCAGTATATGTAAATTTTCTAAATCCAATGGCAGCATGATCATGTCCTTGCTTGTCAACACCTAAACTTTTCTGGGTTTTGATGAAGAGACACCACACCACAAAGAAAGAGATGATTTCAAGTGCACCCACTCCACTAGTAAACCAGAGCATGAATTTCACTGTCCTATCTTGACCGCTTTGTAGTGTAATACCACTTGAGCAAATTAAACTGGATTCTTGTAGAGGATTGTCTCCGGACAAGATTTTGCTTTTTGGAAGTTTCAAATAGATATCTCCCCATAAATCTGGCGAACGATATCCATTCAGCAATCGTGTCTTCAGATAACAATTGTTATAGTTGTATTGGAACGCTTTGCAATCACATGCTGCCAAACATTGATCCCTACATTCATCAAAGGTGTAATTATAGAAGGATATAAAATCATACCCGTAAAAGTCAACATGGGATAAAAGCACAAAGTCCGATTCACATTCGTCGCAAGAGAGATCAACTTCGGGTTCACAGCCATCAGCCCAATCGCTACGATTTTTCATCTTGTAACCTGGTGGGCAAGAACATTTCCTGCCGGAACCAATAACATAATTGCACAAACTGTTGGCCCCACAAACACCAGGAATCACGCAAGGTGTCTGAATGGCTTGCCATGAAACAACCCAAGCTTGCCCCTCCTCTTCCCAACTGTACAATCGAATATTACCATCGCAATCAAGTGTCAATCTTCTAGGAAGCACTGCTCCATAGTCCGCAATTATTAAATCATCGGATGAACTAAAATTCCCTAAGGAATTAAAGACAGGTGTTCTACTATTGTAATACCCAAGCCCTGAATAATACTGATTAATACCAGAAACATCTGGACTATTATAAACGCTATAAAGAAAGCTATCGTTGTCGAAGGGAAGCTCATAGAAACCAGAGGAAATGTTGGTCTGGCTTCTTGAAGAGACAAGTTTTGCGTTTCTAGTGAGTCGTTGTTCAGGAAGAAGGGTATCTGTAGGGACGTCAAAGCTTTGCCACAAAACACGTTCCTTGTTACGTAGAACAAGATTACCGTTGTCGTTGAGAAATAATTGGACTGAGGAGCGTGAGACAGTGTTTGTGGCCCAAACGGTGACATTTGACTTAGTGGCATCAGTTAGGATGAGATTGCCAGTATTGAGGAGGGAGAGCTTTGAGCGCTTTCCATTTACTGGCTGGTCACGGTTTGCCATCCAAACTACGGTGCGTGAGTTGCTAAACCATATGGCAAAGCAATAGGCATTATCACCCACGGAATAAAAGCCAGCAGAGAAGTCGCCATTTGGCGACGTTAGAATATCTGGTTTCTCTACTGATAAGGATGTGCCTTTACTGATGATAACTGCTGAAGATGAAAGTGGGAAAGAAAATGCCAAGGAGAGTAGAAGGAACAAGACTGGCGAACCCATGATTGAAAGCTCAAAACTAGTGATGGATTTGGGCAAGGCAAGACCATAGTTATTTTATAGTATTTAAAGCTGACGTAGACAATTCATACTGAAAAATTTTGTGAAAAAATTCTTATACAGAGTGTAGACTGGAATCCTTGCGGCTTGGGGCAATGACGCAGCTGGACGCGTTTATTGCTGGTTCAAAAAAAGTGTAGACTGTAGACTGGAGCACAACGGTCAAAGTTCATAGAGAAATATAACGCGCTTTAAACATATATAGGAGCATTCATATTTACTTACTCTATTTTAGTATATAAGAAGTTTTTTTTTTTTTTTATTTTTTTTTTTTTAGTTAATCAATTTTTAAGAACATGCCTTAGGGTAACCGTGTTACTCTTAAGGTACAAAAAACTTTTTTAAAAAGAGACGACAATTCTACAGCTTAAGAAAAGATGGATAGCCCACCTTCTACACTCAAAATCAATTGGTAATATGGAATACACACTCAAATCTTTTATAACCTTTAACATTGTATCTTGACCTATTTTAGAACAATCATAGGAATCGAATTGTGGTCTCCCAATCGTAAGAAACACTATATATAGCAGAATTGTATTTTAGGGGATGTGTAAGGAAGCCAATTTTTTTTTTTTTTTGGGGGGGGGGGTGGAGGGGTGGGGGGGAGGGATGTTCAGGACCTAAATTGTGCTTTTGTCCTATTATTGGGAAACAAATGGGATTTTGGGAATGCTTCTTTCGACTCATAACGTGTTAGTTAAATTCTAGAGAAAGAGAAACTCTTAAAAGAGAATTTTGATTAAAGAATAATCGTTTTTAGACTTGAGATCAATTAAAAAGTTTAATAAAACTTGATTCACAAGTTTAAATACTCTAAAAGAGATTACACCATACCATAACAAGATCCTAATTTATTTAAGACAATATTAAAAACACCTAAAATGAAGAAACATAGTAAGCTACAAACAAAAATCCTAAAAATTACATCAAAATTTTAAAAGTTAACAAACAACAAAAATTAAACACTATAATCTATCCTACATCAACAGAGTTTAAAGTGGTCTTTGACTAATTCAATGTTGGCCAAAAGACATTCATATTTAAATACAGCAGAGATGCGCATCTAAGACAATATATAAGCATGGCTTGATGACAATGGCACCAATGACCATGTTCATAGTTTAGGGTCCGTTTGGATATCGCTTATTTTGTTGAAAACTGAAAACTGAAAACACTATAGCAAAATAATTTTTAAATGTGTGAATAGTATCATGAGACCAATTTTTAATAAAAGTTTTGTTGAAAAAAGAGATTTATGGGTCCCGTGATCAATGCATGGAACCCACTAAAAAGCACTGTCCACCGTTTATTTTGCTGGTCAAAAAAGTGGTAGGTCTCATGGACAGCCGGAGAAACGCGTATCCAAACGCATACGATCATTCATACATAAATTTCTGAATGTGGCAGTGGGGAAGAAAATAAGTTGAGAGATGTGTCCCATGTTTCATCTGCAATTGGTCGAAACTCGAAAGGAAAGATGGAGCCCATGGCAGTGACCATTACCGTGGTCAGGGGACTGAAAGTCAAAAAGTTACCACATTTTTTTCTAATTTAATCATTTCACTTGAAAGTTCTAAGCTATTGCTGCCGTGACTTTGCACTGTTATTCAATGAAAAGTACTGAATCGTGTTTTACGTTTTTTTGTTTCTTTTTGGGCTCAAAAACGTGTTTTACGTTTCTAGGTCCCAATAGGCACATATTGACAGTAATAAAAATAACTTAGATATAAAGAGGGATATGGATCGATGTTGACATTGGGCCCGTGTGGCTTGAATTGCCAAGCCCAAATTTGGTCATCTTATTGGACCGAATCCAAATTGTAAAAGGAATGCTCTTTTGCCGACTTGGTTAATGTTGTAACACACATACATCAGTCGTGCTTTGTGCGATGTGGCTTATTTTTTAATTGTCATCATTTTTCATTCATTTTAATTTGAGGTTTACATGTTTTTTTATTATTAATATTACGCATTTAGAACTACTAATACAACCAAAGTGTAATGAGTCTAGCTTCAAAAAATGAACAAATATTACATGTTTATTTTGTATAAAAAAAAACCTGCGTTTTTATTTTATTTATATAATTTTTATTTTGAGAATCTAATTTATAAGTGAATAATGTAATTTAAAAATCAACAAAAGAGTGGCTCTATTTTTTAGTCAATGTTTTAGTGGGAGTTAGAGTTGTATTTTTAATGGGTTGTCCTTTAGTTTCATCTCTACTTAAATATAGGAGAGTATGAGCATTTTTTAACTAGAAAAAATGAGGAATCAAAATAGGGAAAACTCCTTAAATAATAGTATAGATTAGTGTGTGTGTGTGTGTGTGTGTGTGTGTGTGTGTGTGTGTGTATTGTTGTGTGACACTAAAAAGTGAATTGAGAATTCCTAAAACCTAGCAGCAAGTGCATAAGAAGAAGAGTAGAGCTTTCTTGTCTTATGGGTGAGAGAGATTTAGGGTGTAATTGGGATTTGGGTTTTTTAGAGAGTGTTATTATGCATTATTGCATCTTCCTATTTTTATAGTGAAATTTCTCCGTTATCGCCGTGGAGGTAAGGAGTTTGCTGAACTATGTAAATTCTTGTGTTCTTTGTATGTGCTTGTTATTTAATCATGCTTATTTATTATTATTGATTTGAGTCCTAGAGTGTTATTTTCACAATAGTTTTGGGCTCAAAAAACATGTTTTACATTTCTAGGTCCCAATGCAGACAAATTGACAATAATGAAAACAACTTAGACATAAAGAGGGATATGGATCGATGTTAGTATGTTACTCTAAATGGTTTTCTCCCTACAATTAATTACTCTCCTCTAAATGATTTTCTCTCTTTCAAACTCAAGATCCATTTGTTGAAGAACCGGTTCATCGGATCCCATTTTCTCTCTCCTCTAATTTATTCTCTCACTATTTTTCTTTTAATGTAAAGAATTATACTAAACTTCACTTTTGGAAAGTTGAGGATTATTTTTGTGATTTTTTATATTTCATAATTTTCATTTTGGCTCTTTATGTATGTTTTCATTTTCAATTTGGTTCTGTCATCAATTTTTTATAATAATTTGACCATTAAGTGCCTTCATGTTTAACTATTTCATGAACTACTGACTCTAAAATGTTATGGAATGCAAGAATTTCATTGTTGTATGCTAAAAACCATACTATGGATAGTTAGATTACTAGTGGAAATTGATGCAATGCCAATATGAAAACAAAATTAAGCATGGAGGATCAATACAAAATTTTGAAATGTAATGGACTATAAATGAAAACAATCCTAAATTTGAAGGACCAAAAATATACTTTGAATCTAAATTCACAAATGGCAGAACATAGTAGAATAGTTACAAGAAATAGAACTTGAGTTATTATAGGACCACAATTTTTACCACTCACTTTCTCAAAAATATCCTATGTGGTACAGTATGACTAGCCATTTGTCACATTCACATGAATCTATCACTTTTTTTCCATCACTCATAATTTACCACATCAAAGTTGTGGGCCTTGTGGCAAAGTTGTAGTACAAAGGGTTGTGGTCTCAAAATTTTCTCATAGAACTTATCTATTTAAAACTAGTACTTTATGGCAAGTTTGGTTTAACTTTTTGAAATTGAGTATTTTTGAAAACGTAGTTTTTTGGCCATTGCTACTTATCTGGCACAATGCAAAAAAGTGGAAAAATTACATTATTGGACCCAAAAAGGACAATTTGTAAATTTTACAAAATCCATCGTATCATATTTTGGAACCACAAACGTGGTTTTTTACCCAAAAGATGGTAACCACACTGGAACTTAATCCAATGCCTTATTTGAATTCACATAAAGAACTACTCTAAAATCCCTTTGAAAATAAGCGAAATCCTTTAGAGAATTTAGAATACCGACTTTAAGACTAATTAAAACGCTTCATAAAACTTTTACAGAGAGAGAGAGAGACTTCATAAAACTTGATTGACAATTTAAAATATTCTAAAAGAAACGACATTTTTTATTTGGTACTTACCGGTCATGACCATTTATTAAAATCAAAGTTGATGGACTAAAATAAAAACATCCCTAAACTTTAAGAGTAAAAAATGTAATTTATTCATAAGACTCGTATATATGTTTGGTGCCAATCAATTCATTTTCTATCACATACATACAAAATATAAAAAACGTGCTTTTATTTATATATATACTATGAAGGTTACAACCTTATAGGATCCAATAATAAGAGAGATTATTTTGATATCGATTACTTAGGTTAGCTTGTGGTATGGAGTCTATGGACTTTGCTCTTATTTGTATTACCCCATATCAAAGAACTAAGTGAATTTTGTCATTTTGATGGACTAAACAGTAAACACCCATTAATCTTGGTCTCTCCCTCTACGCACTATGCTGCTACATGTCTAGTTCAAAGGGAAGATGTACTAGTTAAATTCTTAGAAAAGAAAAAAAAAAAAAAATAAAATAAAAGAAAAAGGAATGCAAATTCTTAATTGACTTTAAAATGAAATCTAAAGCCAAAATGCCATGGAGAGAGACATCAAATTGTTTCATAACTGGTTCACAACTATGCTTGCTTTAGGAAAGAAATTAGGTAGCGACTTGACATATCATATTTAGCATGCTAAATATGATATGTCACTTGACGGCACACATTGTACGTATAACATCATCATTGAATCTTTTCATGGCTTAAAAGCATCTCAACCACTTGGCTCATGGTAGGTCTTTCATCTTTGTCTTCTTTTACGCATTGTAGAGAAACCCAAACCAAAGTTTCCATCTTGCCCATGTCATATTTACCTTCCAACATTGGATCAATGATCTCTTCAAGTGAGGAAGTATTTGCAGCCTGTGCTTTGCCTCCACACCATCATGTATTGCATGGATACTACTTGATGGGCTCTTTCCGGTTATCATTTTCAATACAACAATTCCATAACTATAAACATCAACTTTCGAGGTGATGGGGAGATTGCAAACCCACTATGAAGTCATATAACCTTGGGTTCCTCTTATCCTTGAGAAGCTTGAACTCTTAAGGGCACTTCTGTTTTGTAACTTTGACAGGCCAAAATTTGCCATCTTTGGTTGATAATTTGAGTTTAGAAGTACGTTTTGAGGCTTTACATTGCAATGAAAAATCCAATCCAAGCAGTCCTCATTTAGTTGCTAGGCCTTTTGCAGTGCCCACCGCAATTTTGAACATTTTCTCCCAGTCAAGAGCAGTGGCTGAGACTGAGAGGTTATCTGCTAAAGAACCATGCTCCATGTACTCGAAGACCAAAAGTCTGTGCTTTCCTTTTGCACAATACCCCCACATCTCTATTAAGTTCATGTAGTTAATCCTTCCAACGATGCTTACTTCAGCTAGAAATTCTTCTTCTTCTTGGTTGGCTTCATTGAGACACTTGATTATAGCAACTCGATTGTCATTTAGTACCCCTTTGTAGAAAATTCCCCCTACAGCTCTTCCAATTTCCTCAGTAAAACTCTTAGTGGCCTTTTTTAGTTCAGCATGGGTAAAATTTTTGAATCTGTTGGCACAAAGTGCATAGCCTTGCTTGTCTGCACCTGATATTTTTCGGGTTTCGTTCAAGAGACACCACATCTTCTTCTTGGTTGGCTTCATTGAGACACTTGATTATAGCAACTCGATTGTCATTTAGTACCCCTTTGTAGAAAATTCCCCCTACAGCTCTTCCAATTTCCTCAGTAAAACTCTTAGTGGCCTTTTTTAGTTCAGCAAGGGTAAAATTTTTGAATCTGTTGGCACAAAGTGCATAGCCTTGCTTGTCTGCACCTGATATTTTTCGGGTTTCGTTCAAGAGACACCACACCACAAAGATACATATGACTTCGAGTCCAGCCACTCCACTGGCAAACCAAAGCATAAATTTTATTGTCCCATTTTCATAGCGTTCCACATTTGTTCTATCTACAAACTGTGAAATTCTGAATCAGTAATCTATTGTTACAAAAGTTTAAATGATTATATTAAATGTACAGATGCAACATAAAGTATGTTCCTAAAAATTACAGACCCTAAATAGCTCTTCTACTTCCACCATCCATGATGATGTGTTTTGGAAGGGATGCATAAGATAATTTCTTCTATCAAATACAAATAAATACAATAAAAGGCATAATCATTGTACCTTATTCGAGCAGTTTAAATTGAATTCTTCTATAGGTTTGGCGTAGGACAAGATATTGTTTTGTGGCACTTTCAAGAAAAGGTCTCCAGAGAAACTCGGCAATTGATACCCATTCAACAATAGTGTCTTAAGGTAACAAGTTGAAAAACCAGTATCCTTCTTAAAGGAGTATTGGAATGCTTTGCAATCGCGTAATTGCAAACATAAATCCCAACATTGATCAAAGGTGTGTAATTGGGATGAAACCCATAATCATAACCGTAAAATTCAACATGGGATAGCAACATAAAGCCAAACTCATTTTTGTCACAAGAGAGATCAAATTCGGGTTCACACCCATAAGCCCAATCAGTACGATTTTTCATTTTGTACCCTGGAAGACAAGAACATTTCCTGCCAGAACTAACAGCATAACTGCGCAAACTGTTGGCCCCACAAGCACAATGAATATTGCAACGTGTCTGAATGGCTTGCCAAGAGACAACCCAAGTTTGCCTCTCTTCTTCCCAACTGTACAATTGAATATTATCATCGTAATCAATTGTCAATCTTCTATGAAGCACTGCTCCATAGTCACTTGACATCTATGAAGCACGGGTGTGTTTCGGAACTCGGGTGCGGATGCGGGACTCGGCAATTTTTGAAAAAATAGGATGCGGGTGCGGCAGGACTCGGTGATTAAAAAATTATTAAAAATATTTTTTTTTTTTATATTTTCTATATATTTTTACTATTAAAATATTCATAAAAAACACATTACTATGCCTTGATTCACAAAACAAAGAAAGAAGAAGGCAAGAAACACATTACTATGCCACTGAGGTGAGAATTTCGGCTTTTCCGACTAGATTCAAGGCCGATTTCGGCCTGTTTCAGTTGTATCGGCCATTTCGATCGCCGGCCGATACGACCCGATATGGCCAATATGATCCGATTCTGGCCGAATCAGTCCGGTTCGGCGCAAATTGAGCTGAGCCGGCATGAATCCGAGGAAAAAAAAAAAAAATTCAGACGCGACACCGACGCGCGTGGGCAACCGCTTGACATAAAATTAAAACCATCAGATGAACTAAAGTTCCCCAAGGAATTAAGGACAGCAATTCTACTATTGTTATATGAGTTCCTCCCAGCTTGCAAGCCATGGGTCAGGCCAATAGATACTGGAAATCTCAGGACCATTATAGAGAAGGCGGAGAACTTTATCATTGTCGAAGAAAAGCTCGTAGAATCCAGAATGATAGGTTTTTTTTTTTTTTTTTTTAATATTCTATTAATATTAAACAAGGGAAACAAGAGGATAGTCTACCTTACAAGCAGAGACAAGATCTGCAGGCAGATTATAATTATTGAAATAAAAAGACATGTTGGAGCGTATAGCAAGCTTTGCTGCTGTATGAGCCACAAAGTTGCATACCCGCTTAACCCAACGAAAACTAAAATGAAGACAAGAATTAGAGATACTAATAATATTACAAATGATGTTACTTATGGACCAATCAGGTGGGAGGTCTCTAGAAATTAAGGGCTCAAAACAAACTTTAGAGTCACCCTAAAAAATGACTTAGCTCCATTGCTTGCTAGCAGCAATCTGAACCGCCCATAAGAGTGCAGTAGCTTCAGCTTGGAAAGGAGAGCACTTTTCAAGCAATTTAACCCAAACCTTCATAACCTTACCATCAGAGTCTCTAGCTATGACAGCTGAGGCGGTGCCGGCCGAGAGGTTTTCTGTTAAAGAACCATGCTCCATGTACTCATACACCAGAATCCTATGCTTTCTGTCAACACGATAACCCCACATCTCTATTTAGTTCATATGGTTAATCCTTCCAATGATGCTTACTTCGGCTAAAAATTCACTTTCTCCTTGGTTGGCTTCATTGAGACGCTTGATTGCTGCAACTTGCTTATCAGACAATACTCCTTTGTGTCCAACTCCCCATGCACCTCTTCCAATCTCTTCAATAAAACCCTTTGTAGCCTTTTTTAGCTCAGTATAGGTAAATTTTTTGAATCCCGTGGCAGCAATAACATAGCCTTGCTTGTCTGCAGCTGAACTTTTTCAGGTTCTGATCAAAAGACACCACACCACAAAGATACATATAACTTCAAGTCCTCCCACTCCACAGGCAAACCAGAGCATGAATTTCACTGTCCCATTTACACGGCTTTTTACATACTTTCTAGCCGACTCTATCATACCTTCATTTGAGCAAACTAAACTGAATTTTTCTACATGATTGACGTATGAATCGTATTGCTTTTTGGCAGTCTCAAATAGATGTCTCCTATGAAATCTGAAGAATGATATCCATTCAACAATAATGTTTTAGGGTAACAATTCCAAGAGCCAGTATCCCCGCGAAAGGTGTATTGGAATGCTCTGCAATCGCATGCTTGCAAGCATACATTCGAACATTGATCAAACGTGTAATTGGGAAAGAACCCAAAATCATACTCGTAGAATTCAACGTGGGATAGCAGCAAAAAGTCAGACTCATTTTTGTTGCAAGAGATATCAAATTCTGGTTCACACCCATAACTCCAATCAGTACTATTTTTCATCTTGTATCCCGGAAGACAAGAACATTTCCTACTAGAACCAATAACATAACTACACAAACTGTTTACCCCACAAGCACCATGAATTGTGCAAGGTTTTTGAATGGCTTGCCATGAAACAATCCAAGTTTGCCTCTCCTCTTCCCAACTATACAATTGAATATTTCCATCGTAACCAAGTGTCAATCTTCTATGAAGCATTGCTCCATAGTCATTTGACATAAAATTAAAATCATCGGATGAACTAAAGTTCCCCAAGGAATTTAGGACAGCAATTCTACTACTGTTATGCGAGGTTCTTCCTGCCTCCCAACTTACAACCCATGGGTCAGGCCAGTAAATACTGGAAACATCAGGACCATTGAAAAGAAGGCGAAGAAGGTTATCGTTATCATAGAAAAGCTCATAGAAACCAGAGGAATAGTTGGTGTGGCCTTTTGAGGAGACAAGCTTTGTGTTTCTAGTGAGTGGTTGTTGAGGAAGAAGGGTATCTGTAGGGAAGTCAAAACTTTCCCACAAAATAACACCTTCCAAATTACGTAAAACAAGATTACCAGAGTTGTAGAGAGATAATTGTACTGAGGAGAGTGAGATAGTGTTTGTGGCCCAAATAGTAAACTTTCCAGCATCAGTTAAAAGTATATTGCCATTTTTTTGGAGGGAGAGCTTTGAGTGCTTTCCATTTACATGTTGGTCACGGTTTGCCATCCAAACTACGGTGCGTGAGTTGCTAAACCAAATGGCAAAGCAAAAAGCATTATCACCCACAGAGTAAAAACCAGCAGAGAAAACACCATTTGGTGATATCAAAACTTTTGGTTTCTCTATGGAAAGGGATGTGCCTTTACTCATGGCATCTAGTGTTGAAGATGAAAGTGGGAAAGAAAAGGCTAAAGAGAGTATAAGATACAAAATAGGCGAAGCCATGGACTTCATGAAAGCTATAACAAGATATGGACTCGGGCAACCAGTATATCATATATAAACAAGTGTGGAGTGTATAAGAAAACTAGTCTGGACAGGGGCGTGATAAATGTGAATATAAATGAGAACAAAAAAAAGAGAGAATAAATTTGAACATAGAAATCAGGAGCACATAAAGATATATTATTTTCTACTATAATATTTTTTTCAAAAAATTCTGCTATTGATTATGTTAACAAGTGCCCTTAAGGCAATGGTTAACAATCCATTTTAGAAAAGTTTTGATATTACTTTTATGGAAAATAGAAAAAACTATCAAAATATTAATTTTTTTTTCTTTTTTCATAAAAATTTTCTTTAAATAGATTATTAACCATTGTCCTAAGGACATCGCTTAGCATTTTCCTTTTTTTTTTTTAATGTTGGTAGCATATAAAAATTTCTCACGAGGCTAGAATTTAGAATTTCTAGATTGTCTCCCAACTACAAATAAAGTTTTCTAATTACCTCAATGTAGGGACACATGGAATGTCATTTCATCCATAGGTCATTCATTGTCTCACATAATTGTTTCATACCGATACTTCAATTCTGACTTTTATATTGAAGGAGTTTGTAGTGATCTTCCGCTTGTAAGATTGGTCCAAGAAAGTTTATTCAATTTGGGTAAAGAAGAAAAAGCAAGATATTCTCGTCAATAACAAAGAGATGCACATTATTTCACATTGAAAACAAGAAATGGGCCAGTTATCACTACAAAACGCGGGGGCCTTGGGCCGCGTTTTTTAAGGCGTGGCTATAAAAAACGCGGCCCAAGATAGACTGAAGCCGCGTTTCATAAAAACGGGGCCATAGACAGGCTCTTAGGCCGCGTTTTTGAAGCGGGGCCATAGATGGGTTCTTAGGCCGCGTTTTTTTGAGCTAAAAACGCAGCCTAAGGATCTCCGTACTTTATTTTTTGGCAAATTTTTTTTTTCTTTTCCTTAACTATGGCCGCATTTTTAAAAAGGGGCCATAGACGGGTTCTTAGGCCGCGTTTTCTAAGCGGGGCCATAGACAGGTTCTTAGGCCGCGTTTTTTGAGCTAAAAACGCGGCCTAAGGACCTCCGTATTTTATTTTTTGGCAATTTTTTTTTTTCTTTTCCTTAACTATGGCCGCATTTTAAAAATGTGGCTCTAGACGGGTTCTTAGGCCGCGTTTTTTAAGCGGGGCCATAGACAGGTTATTAGGCCGCGTTTTTTTGAGCTAAAAACGCGGCCTAAGGACCTCTATACTTTATTTTTTGGCAATTTTTTTTTTCTTTTCCTTAACTGTGGCCGCATTTTAAAAATGGGGCCATAGACTGATTCTTAGGCCGCGTTTTTTGAGCTAAAAACGCGGCCTAAGGACCTCCATTCAATAGTAATAGCACACCAAAAAAAACCCAAAGCCACAAAACATTTCAACCCAGAGCCATTTCGGTCAAAAAAAAAAAAAAAAAAACAGAGAAACCACAAGCACCGTCGCCGTTGAGCTCAGCCGTCGCCGATGAAGCTCAACGGCGATGTCGAGACTCCAACCCACACCGATCGCCACGCTCAAGCGT
Source organism: Quercus lobata (assembly GCF_001633185.2). Lineage (NCBI taxonomy): Eukaryota > Viridiplantae > Streptophyta > Magnoliopsida > Fagales > Fagaceae > Quercus > Quercus lobata. The sequence goes on along the minus strand of NC_044905.1, from coordinate 3,652,131 downwards.
CGCGATCGGCGCCGATCGCCAACGCAACCCACACCGATCGCGACGCTTGAGCGTCGCGATCGGCGCTGATCGCCAGCGCTGAAGCGTCGCGATCGGTTGATTTGTTTGGGATGTCGTTGTTACTGGAACACCCATTCAGGAGGATCAATTTGATTTGTTTTCTTTGATGTCGTTGTTGCGGTTACAGCAGAGTTATTTGGAAAGCTTGGAAGAGCTTTCTCATCTACAGGTATGTTACAGATTTGGTTTATCTAAGGTTATGTTACTGAAGAATAAGTATGCGTGCTCTGTTTGATTGTTCTATGTTATTCTATGTGTAGGTTATAAGATTTTTTTATTTTTAATCTTTTCAAGACTTAAGATGGATGGCAAAATGCTTTAACTTTATCGTGAACGGTTTACTGATCTTCTTCCTACTTTGTTTCTTTGCTTGGTCAAGTGATTCATCGTGTATTTTTTTCCTACCTTTTTTTCCTTTTTCCTGCCTAGAAACTTTAACGAAGTCCATTAATTTTAAATTGTTCTGTTTCCTGTTTTTAATTGCATTGTGTTGTTTTCTGCAGACTGATTCCTATGTATGCAGTTTTTTTATTTATTTATTTTTTAAATAATTTAATTGGTTATAATGCAACTTAATACAATTTCAGGTACTAATGGAAACCATTTCTTTGCGAAGAACAAAAGACAATGGACTGATTGTGCCACTTAAAACAATAGAGAACTATTATGTGGAATTTTCTAAAGAAGAACTTCAATTGTACAACATAATGGAAGAGAAAGCTAAGCATGTTTTCCAGGATTATGTTGATTCTGAGTGTGATCTATCCAAGCTTGAAGCTGTTATAATTACACTCCTACAACTTCGCCAGTTATGTATTGATTTGGGTTTGTGCGCTTCAAATATCAAGTCAAAACTTCTTGATGAAAATATTGAAGGTACTGTGAAAGATTTAAAATTATCAATTTTTTTCCTTTTATTTTATTAAGTTACTGCAATTTCAGTTGCTTAGATTCCTTTAAACTTTATACTGTTATTTAGCAGATAGTTCTGTCTTGTGTGTGTATGTGTTTCTTTATCTGCCATCTCAAAATTTAAATTTTGTTAGACTTGAGGATTTCAGTTGGTCGCTCATTCCTAAATTAATATGTGTTGTCCCACTTCCTAGTCTAAATTTTCAGAATTGCTTTGAGTGGTGGTTTTCTGTTGTCCCCTTTTTTCAATAGAGGTATGTTTTTTGTTGACACACTAGTGAAACTTCTCTACTTACATTATAGCATGAGTCTGAGAAGAGGCATATTTCTTTCTTATCAAGGCTATCACTAAGACTTAAAAGTGAGTTGCATGCTTAGGACAAAGCCAGGCATAAAGGGTTTATTAAAGTCTTCTATGCAAAAATTATTTTGTGTTTGGCCTGTGATTTGGTTCAAAAATCAATAGCCTGGAAAAATTTTAAAAGCAAAAATAAATAAACAAAATGGTTTGCATCAAGTGAGTATGATGACTCTAACATTGCATGTATTGTATGATAACTCTCTAGGGAAAAGAAAACATGCTACTTGATTTCATACATGAGTTTTGAGAAATTTTGAATGGGATGCATACTCACAAATGACACAATGTTGCAAATTATGTGGAAGAGTGAAAATTTCCCTAGGCTATGCATTGTTTTCGGTGGGCCTTTTAACAGGCTATGTGGAAAAAATATTTAAAATATGAGTATTGTTATAAAAAGCATGAAAGTAATATTATAATGTCTCTTAAAAAGTGAGACTTTTTGGGATTTTTTTTTTGTTGGATTGCAAACAGAAGTTGCATTGCTAGTTGAAGGAGAATAAAAAATCTATTTTATTTATGCCTTCATTCCATGAAAATTAGTGCAAGAATATCTTATTGCATTGGAATTTCTGCATGGTTTGAAGTTATTGTGCACATTTGAGTATCAACAAATCTGGGGCCTACTAAAAGTTGGCCGGCTGGATGGCTTACTGACGTAAGACCAAACGAAAGAGAGCCTTTCCAGAGTTAGAACTAAGGTGACAGCTGGAGGAAAATATTGAAGATCTTGGGTTAGTAGGGAATTAGTTTTAGAAGTTTATGGTTCAATTTGGACTAGAAAATTTTGAATCTTGAAGACCCTAGCTGTAGGAGACTGCAAATTTAGTTGTAACAATTTTGTGGCAGCAGTGTTTGGGCTTGTTGGATGCTAGGTTTAAGGTTTAAAAAGAGGGAAAATGTTAGGGGAACCATAGGGATGTTAGTGTTTCTAAAAGGGTTGAGGAAAGGGGTAGGAGTTGGATTTGAAACAAGAAAGAAAAACCCAAGTTTTGGGTGCCGTTCTATTTGAGTTTGGAGGCTTGCTGAAGGGGTGGTATGAGCTGGGGTTTTGGTTGTTGTAATTGTGAGCGTTGATTAGGTCTTGTTCAACTTGAATTTGGTTTTGTTATGCTGTAAACTCAAAAGAAAGAGACAAAGAAAGCCTCTGGGAGTAGCTTTAATACATTCTCTGTATGTTTGAGTTTCTTCATTATCTAAAAACTTTTTTAGTTATTATAGAATAGAAAGATGGGAAGAAAGAAAGTAGAAGATTTAATTTTAGGCTTTGTACTTATTTTTCTTAGATATCCCATTTAGGTTTTGATTGGTTCACTGTTGTTCTTTTTGAACTTTTTCTCTCATGGACTATGTATGACATCCATGATATATATATATATATGAGACAACATCATCACCTTAAATTTACTTGTAGAGTGCTGAAGATACACTACAAAACGCGGGGGTATTTTCATTCTGTGTGTCTCTTGATGACTAATGCAGTCATTTTGTCCAATTCGAACTGTTTATTACACCAAAACAATGTCCTTTTGGAAATATATATATATAAAAGACTAAAGCTAAAACTAAAGATATAATTGGACAAACTAAATGGAAAGATTAAATTGAAAACACATTAAAATTAAATAACTGAAATGAAAGAGAAAAATGATACTTAAATGATTGAATTGAAAATAAATTAAACTTAAGAGTCTTAGACTAAGTAAATTGTAATTTAATTAAAACAACAATCTCATAAGCGAAAAGAGTTCACTATATTGTTTGTTAAGGATGGGAAGTAAATTGTTTGGTAAGGATGTAAAGTACCTTCCCATATGGCAAACTAATTCTTACTGAGCTTCTTCTTTTCTTTTTCTTTTTTATTTATTTATTAATTCTTGGAGCTAGGTATCAACAACCAACATTAATTCGTTCTTATCTTCATTCCTGAAGCAAAATAATAACTCCCAGTTGTATTGGATCACTCTAGGCATATAAAGGGGAGGCCCACAGCCACACCACACTTTCAATGTCTGCTTCTATCAACTTGTCCTCCCACTTTGGTCATGGAGCCAAAATAAAAGTTTTAAATTAAATATGATTTGTTTTAGAAGAAAATTAATGGTCAGTGAGCTATGTATGAAAGTGCATTTTTGTTCCTAAGTTATCAATTGTTTTAATTTAGTCTTTAAAATTTTAAAATTGAATGACAATTGCTAATTTGAGGTCAAAAATATGATTTTGGACCCTTAATCATTATTAGCCCTATATGAGAACAGTAATTGCTAATGTGATACACATTTACTATATATGTGTCCTTAAATCACAAAATTCTGGTAAAAAAAAAAAACACAAGATAAATAGAAATATTTAAATATTGATTTTGGAAGACTAGCATAGAGCCTAAGGATGAAACTGAAATCTAATGGCATAATTCATAGACTAATTATATTTTAATTAAATAAATGAAACTAGGGATACTTAATCTAGGATGGAGGAGATCATGATTAAACATAGACATATTGAAGTTTGCGTATTTTTTTCAAAGACCATCCATGGTGATTTATTGAATGAAAATATTTTATCTCGCTTTGTGGGATGGATTAGATACTAATCAAGAAATTTGGCATGTCAAATTTTATAGTCCTCACCACAAATTTTATCTAAAGTGCACTATGAGTACTATGTATGTACTTTCATTGCCCTCCTTTCTTGCATTTTATCTTTGCAAGAGATATTACTATGTATGTACTTTCAAAGTTTTTATAGTAAATGTGAGACTAATGCAAGATTAAAACTGTATAATGAGGGCTTGGTTTGTGGTGACTGTACTAGAAAACAGGTGTGGAGGTCCTTAAGGCATTTGGGCTAGGAAAAAGAAAAAAAGGAAAAAAAAGGGCTATAGCCGCGTTTTTAAACGCAGCTATAGCTTTCACCTATAGTTGTCAACAAAGGTCCTATGGCCACACTTTTCAAACGCGGCCCAAGACCAGGACCTATGGCCACGTTTAAAACGTGGCCATAGGTCCTCGTCTTGGGCCGCGTTTAAAACGTGGCCATAGGTCCTGGTCTTGGGCCGCGTTTAAAACGCGGCCCAAGACCACAACCTTAGGCCGCGTTTTAAACGCGGCCTAAGACCAGACCCTTAGGCCGCAGTTAAAAAGTGCGGCCATAGGACCGTCAGTCCTATAGTCACAGGTTTTAGGCCACATTAGAAAGCGCGGCCTAAAAAAACGCGGCTATAGGCTATAGCCATGTTTTTTTGACATATGGCCGCGTTTTAAAAACGTGGCCATAGAACCTTTTTTTTGTAGTGTATGATGACTAGGGTTGTTCAAGAATCCGCCACACCCTATCAATAAAAATTAAAAATCCTCTATCCCACACCGAGTTTTCAGTTTTCTTCATTAGTCAAAACAAAAAGTCAGTTTTCTTACTTTAATCAAGGTGCCCCATAAGGTCCTGAAGCGCTTTCTTAGATTCTTACATCATCAGCAACAGAATTTTTTGAGATTTTAACCCTTGGTTAAAGACAAGTGAGCAAGGGAAAAAAATGGGGCCTTCACTTTGATTCTTGTCTTAAACACAACCATGGAATAATTACTCGTGAGAAAGGATGCTTAATAGTGTTTTGAACCTGTGGCAAAATTATCAGCTTCACTTTTAACTTTTTCCTATAAGTCATTTATTGACTCACCAAATTAGGGGAATTAGATAACACAAAGTAAGATATGAGAAACCAATCATGTTCTCTGAACTTGTTACTCACAAATCACAATTCAAGATCTGAATTTATGGGGATTTCTATCCTGCCTCCACCAGACTTCTTCATTCACTTGCTTTATATTCTTTTCGGAGTCATCTATCAAGAATTTCATTCCATAATCGTAATACAGTAACTCACAAGTCCCACCCAATACATAGAGCTACGCCTAATACGAGATCAATAATAAATTTGTGATGATTGATTCCATTATGACACTGTAGATTATTGAAAGACGCTCTAGGTGCTGACAGTCTGACACCATGGTTAAGTTTCTTTGTATGTAAGTAGAAGATTCAATGGGAGGGTATCTCATTTCGGATTTGATTAGCTTCCAATTTCCTGCCACTTTTGTTAATACTTTTATGCATTTCATTAATTCCGATGGTTTTTTTATACAAATTATTTCTTTTTAATTAATGCAGGTCCTATTTTATCAAAATTATTGTCTAAGAAATACTTACAATTATCCGTTAGAGAAGCACCCCACAATAGAAAAATCATTTAAGTAGTAGCTATTATTACACAATAATAAAATTAATTTGATAATATTAATGGACCTCACCCCACACAGAGTGAGGAAGCAATAATAAAATTTTCATTTATCTCAAAAAAAAAAAAATCTAAAAAATAATTGTAAAATTTTCATTAAAAGAAAAAAAAAAAAAAAAAAGGAAGCAATAGTAAAATAATATAGAATGACGTATAAGATATGAGACCTCAGGTGCTAGTCAACCAAGTTAAACTGACTTCGTGCTAGATAGGCTCGGCCCGTTGATTCGAATTTTAACAGTGAGGAAATGGCTGGGATTAGCCGAAACTGGGCCCATAGTGGGCCCAACCCAACAAGGTAAAATTCTCCATTTGACCTAGTGTTTAAGGCTACGTTTGTTTCGCCTGAAAACGGTTTTAGGAAATTATTTTACACTCTTGTGGGTGTTTGGTACCTACGGAAAATACAATCAAACAGAAAATACAGTACACATTGACCAGAAAATAAGACTCCTTGGCTGTAAAATCGTTTACACTCTTATTTTACCTTCAATGAATTTTCGGAAAACACACCTAAAGAGAGAGAGTGAGAGAGAGCTCAAGCACACTCCACCTGAAGTGATTCCCAAGCACATACTCGCCGGTTAGATCGCCGTCCTCGTCCCCTCCACGCGGACTCACACACCTGAAGACAGAGAGAGAGCTAGAAGGGAAAGTGAAGAAGACAACCCAACCTTCACCAGTCTGATCACGCCATAGGTTCATGCCTCAGCCTTACTGAACCGTCATCATCTTCACCACAGATCTACGCCGCCGGTCAAGGAAGCTTTCTCTTCTCTCTTCCTCTCTCTTTCCCTCTTACCAACCAAAGCCGAGAAGCTATCAAACCCACCCACGATCTCTGATCTACAAACCAATCTCGTCATCATCGCCTCCTTTAGACCCACCCACTGATCTCACCGCTATCAGACCCATGTCATCAATCTACCCTTTTTCTCTCTACCCATGTTGAGCAAACCACCACAAGACGAGCGACCCACCATGACCCAGTCGCCTCCACCGTGCGATCTTGCCTCCGCCGCCTCTAGATCGAACCCAGTCGCCTCTCCCTCTTCCTTCTTCTCTCAATTTGATCGGATTTGATGAATTTTTTGGTTTGGTTTTGTTTCTTTTGTGTTTATCTATTGAGAAATGATATTATATATTTGTTTGGAAGCTGAGAAAATGTGGGCATCAAGTAGAATATGTGTTTTCTATAGTATTTTCAAGAACACAACCAAACACTAAAAAATATTTTTCAAAGTATTTTTTAATATGCCACCAAACATTTGAAAATATTTTCTTTTCCAAAAAATATTTTCACCTGAAAATATTTTACACTTGGAAAACATTTTACATAGAACCAAACACAGCCTAAGTTTGGAGTTTGAACAAACTAACTTCCAAGGTACATTCGTCATGGGATTATCCACATTGAAGACACATTCCACACTACGTGTGTGTTTGATTCCAAATTAAAAATCTAGCTTATTTTACTATTCAACTTATTTTTGCTAATATTCATAGGCCTCATTGCACTTTTTAGTACTGTTCATAGGCCTCACTGTACTATTTTAGCTACCTTTATCTACAGCACTTTCAGCAAAAAAATTTCAGTTTCAACAAAATAAGTAGATCACAAACAGACCCTATACATCTCTCCACTAGTCTTAGATTATTTCTATGGTAGGCTTTCAGACTATGGTTTAGGTGTGGTTCACTCTAAAGTCTGAATGGTCTTATTCTTACGGTGAACATTGTGCAGTTTTTAATTTATGTCACCTGCGAATATTGTAGGACCCACTATCTTGTGAGAGAGATTTGATATATCACTATGATAGTAAATACTTTCTCAAACATCATACTTGATTATTCACTGTTTTTGAAAGGGAGAGTAGCCTACATTACATTATACTCATATGTAGCTAATCATGGAACAAGATGAAAATCAACTATAGTACTTTAGATATTAGAGCTTTATGTTTTCTAATTAAATTCAAATATTTAGTTGTCTAGATCAATGTAGCATAAACATTGTTATTTTTTAAGGACAAATAAATTCAGTATAGTGATATGTTTGATTTCTCAATTTAAAAACTATGGGGATTAATTAGTTGGTTTAATTTGTTTGACCCCTAAATTCTAGAATTTAAATATAGGTTTCCTCTTTTTTGAGTTAAAATTTTTTGTCTTTCATCTGTTGAAGGTTTATTGGATCATTCCTAGTCAATCAAAAGAAATAAAAAAAGTTTTAGGTAAAATTATTTTAGGAATTTGAACTTTGAATAACTTAACTTTTATTCTAATATTTTCCATATTTTCTCATACCAACAACCGTCACTGTGTTCTTTTGTTACGTTATATGTAAGACTTTTCCAAACTATCTTTGAATTATCTAAGCCTAAGATACTAAAGTATCTCCAAGCCTTGTTTGAGGTGAATAAAATCAAAAGAGTAGGTTATAACTTATAAGGTTTGGATAAGTGTAAGAATTTTTTAAGCTATCTTTGCATTATAAAAAAATATCTCTGAGTCTTGATGAGCTTATTAAAGTCAAAAGAGTAAATTATAAAGTTTGGGTATTTTTTTTTTTTTTTTTTTTTTTGAGAAACAAACACACACACATAAGAGAGAGAGAAAGGGGTTCTAACACAAAGGCACATCACAACTCCACTCAAAAATCATGGTAACTTTTAAAGGAGGGTGGGGCAAGTTATACTACACACATTAGATTCGAATTTTAACTATTAGGGATTAGGCTGGGCTTGGCCTAAACGGGGAGTCCATAGTGGCATGGGTCCAACCCAAAATGGTAATATGGATGTTTACACATTGCAAAAAACATTTTCATTGCCCAAAGTTTACACATTCCAATCAGACTTTATTTCTAACACTCCCCCTTGGATGACCACTTTTTAAGAATATGCCTTGTTAAAACCTTGCCAAATAAAAACCCTGTGGGAAAAAAATTTTGGCTAAGGAAAAAGAGTACAATATTCTTGTATAACTTCTAGTGCCTTAGGATTGCCTCATTAAAACCTTGCAAAGGAAAACCTAGTGGGAAAATGCCTTAGCGAAGGAAAAAGAGTATAATCAGCACACATCCTTTAGAAAATTTACTCCCCCTCATGAGTACATAGAATTTCCATTGTTCATGGTAAAAATATCCTTAAGTTGACGCATACCAATGTTGTGCACCATCTTCTTAAAATTCATAGTTGGTAATGGCTTAGTGAACATATCGACCAAATTATTACATGATCGTATTTGCTTGACATCAATATCACCACTCTTTTGGAGCTCATGTATAAAAAAAATTTGGTGCAATATGCTTGTTTCTATAGCCTCCCCTAATTTGAGTGATGCAAACAGCATTATCTTCGTATGATATTGTTGGACTATTTTATGATTGATGATAATCTACAGTTCTCACGAATATGTTGAATTACCGATCTCAACCAAATACATTCACAACTCGCTTCATGAATTGCGATAATCTCTGCATGATTTGAGGAAGTAGCAGAAATTGTTTGCTTAACAGATCTCCATGAAATAGCAGCATTTCCATAAGTAAATAAATATCCTGTTTGTGATCGACCTTTGTGTGGATCAGAAAGGTAACCTGCATCAGCATATCCGACTAACTGCATCACCAATGTCTTCTAGTTGGTGCAGAACTATACCTTGCTAATAAGTTAACTGCAAATGCTATATTAGGCCATGTGTAATTTGCTAGATACATCAAAGCACCAATTGCACTAAGATATAGTACTTCAGGACCAAGAATTTCTTCATCATCTTCTTGTGGTCAAAACGGATCTTTCTTGACATCAAGTGACCGACTCACTATTGGAGTGCTCAAAGGATGAGCTTTATCCATGTAAAATTGCTTCAAGACTTTTTCTGTGTATGTTGATTAATGAACAAGAATTCCATTTGGAAGATGTTCAATTTGCAGGCCAAGACAAAATTTTGTCTTACCAAGATCTTTCATCTCAAATTCATTCTTTAAACAATTTGCTGTTTTTGTTAACTCTTCTAGAGTCCCTACAAGATTTAAATCATCAACATATACTACAACAATAGCAAATCTGGATTCTGATTTTTTTGATAAAAACACATGGACAAATTGGATTATTCTCAAATCCTTCTTTCAAAAGATATTCACTGAGGCGATTATGCCACATGCGTTCGGATTGCTTTAACCCATATAAGGATCTTTGTAGCTTGATGGAATACATACTTCGAGATGTAGGATTATATGTTTCAGGCATTTTATATCCTTCAAGGATTTTCATGTAGATATCATTATCTAATGATCTATATAGATATGCTGTAACAACATCCATTAATCGCATATCTAGCTAATCAAAAATCTGAATGTAATTGCATCCATTACAGGAACATATGTTTCTTTATAATCAATACCAGGTCTCTGCGAGAAACCTTGTGCTACAAGTCGTGCTTTGTACCTTATAATTTCATTTTTCTCATTTCGTTTACATACAAATACCCATGTGTATCCAACAGGCATTACACCTTTAGGTGTTCGGACTACAGGTCTAAAAACTTCACATTTACTTAGTGAATTTAATTATGCTTGAATTGCCTCTTTCTACATTGGCCAATCATTTCTACGTTGACATTCATCAACGGTTTGTGGTTCATATTCATTATCATTACTTCTGGTAATATCAAAAGCAACTTTATATGAAAATATGTTGTCGACAACAATTTATTTCTATCCCATATTTCTCCTGTATGTACATAATGTATCGAGATCTCGTTATTTTTAGGTACCTGATCCCCTTCAGGGGATAACTCTTTAGGAGGTTTATTTTCAGGAGATTTTTGTTCATAATTTTTGTATAGATCAATTATTTCAGTGACCTGTGTCCTGGGTATAGCCTCTTTATAGGTTGCAACTTGTTTTTCTTGTCCTTTTCTCTTCTGGGGAATTTTATCTTTAACACCGATAGGTCTTCCACACTTCAGGTGTGGCTTTGATTCATTTGCTGTTGTATTAACTAACTGTCTTATAGGGATTTCAATCCGTGCTGGAGTATTAGCAGCGGGAATGTGAGATTTCACTATTTTCTTATTGTCGGTGAATACATTCGGTAATTGATTTGCAATTCCTTGCAAATGAATAATTTTTTGAACTTCCAATTCACATTGATTTGTATGAGGATCAAGATAAGATAACGTCGAAACATTCCAAGTAATCTCATGTCATGCTTCAGGCAATGACTTTTCTCCCCTTAATGGTGGGAAGATTGTTTCATTAAAATGACAATCCTCAAAATGTACCTTAAAAATATCACCAATTAGAGGTTCAAGATATCTAATGATAGATGGGGAATCAAAACCCGTATAAATTTCAAGTCTACGTTGAGGACCTATCTTATTGCGTTGTGGGGGTGCAATAAGTACATATACAGCACAACTAAATGTGCGCAAGTGAAAAATATTTGGTTGTTGGCCAAGTACAAGTTGTAATGGTGAGAATTTATGATAAACAGTTGGCCTAATGCAAACTAATGATGTAGCATGTAAAATAGCATGACCCCAAGCAGAAACTGGTAATTTTGATTTCATAAGCAAAGGTCGAGCAATAATTTGAAGTCTCTTGATAAGTGATTCAGCTAAACCATTTTGAGTATGTGTATGGGCAACAGGATGTTCAACATCAATTCCAATTGACATGCAATAGTCATTAAAAGCTTGAGATGTGAATTCACCAACATTATCTAAACAAATTTTCCTAATTGGATAATCAGGAAATTGTGCCCGCAACCTAATTATTTGAGTAAGAAACCTAGCAAATGCAACATTTCTAGTAGAAAGTAAACATACATGTGACCATCTGGTTGATGCATCAATTAAAACCATAAAATACTTAAATGGACCACAAGGTGGGTGTATTGGTCCACATATATCACCCTGAATTCTTTTTAAGAAAGATGGACACTCAACAACAATCTTTAAATGTGATGGTTTGGTAATTAATTTACCTTGAGAACATGCACTACATGGATAATCACTAGATAAAAGAATCTTTTAGTTCTTTAAGGGATGTCCATGAGAGTTTTCAATAATTCGACGCATCATTATTGATCCTGGATGTCCAAGATGATCATGCCAAAGCATAAAAACCTTTGCGTCTGAACACTTCTAATATATTGCAACATTTGTTTCAACTGTTCTCATTGTAGTATAATATAACCCAGAAGAGAAAATAGGCAGTTTTTCTAACATGAGCTTCTGGCCCGATACTATTGAAGTAATATAAAGAAATTCTTCACTGCCTTCGTTATTAGTTTCAATATGATAACCATTATAACGTATATCCTTAAAGTTGAACAAATTTCTGCTTGATTTAGAAGAATACAAAGCATCATCAATACAAAGTTTTGTGCCCTTTGGCAAAATGATAATCGCTCTTTCAGAGCCTTCAATTAAGTTTGATGAACTTGATATGGTATTGACATTGGCTTTGCATAATTTTAAAATTTTAAAATATTTTTTATTTTTAAGGATCGTATGAGTTGTTGCACTGTCTGCTATACAAAAATCTTCTCTATTCGTCTTGGAATTGATTTTACTAGTATGACCCATGCATCTTCACATATGCAAAATATAAATTAAACTTTATTACTTTAAATATAAATAAAACATATCAAAATAAAAATACTTATTTCAATGCCATAATATAATGAAAGAAAAATAATTAATTGGTATGGACATTTCCATCACCAATCATACTTATTAGAATACGATAATATAATAAAAGAAAATAATTAATTGGTATGGACAATTCCATCACCAATCAAATTATCAAAATTTCCATCAACATCCTCAAAGAAATCAGAGACATCAAGATGAGTCATATCCATGCCATTTGGAAAAATCAACATAATTCATAGGATCATTATGATTAGCAAAGTTTGTTCCAATTCCCTTTCCCTTTTCTTTTATGAAGGCTTGGTACAAATCTACCAAATGTTTAGGAGTACTACAGGTACATGACCAATGACCTTCCATACCACACCTATAACACTTATTTTCATGACCCTTCGATGGTTTTCAGCAACAGCTCATTATTTTGTTCAGCCATTAGAAGATTAAACATTAGTTCATAACACTTTATGAACATATGCATTCAATATTGCTATTGCAGGAGCACATTCGAAACATGATATATGTGTCTTCTATTATATAATTTTAATTGTGGGTTGATTTTAAAGTGCTAGATTAACTCACTTGCACTTTTAGTTTATTGCAACTTTAGTCATACTGAGCTTTTAGGATGATCAAGTTCTTCTAGAACTTGTAATTCTCCTAAGGGGTCTTTTATATTAAAGTACTCAGTTTTTATGTAAATAATAACAAATAAAATTTATTGCTTGAAAGTTCAATTAGTGCATAAAACACTATGAACGTTTAGACCCCCAAATAACAAATTACCAATTCAAGCTTAATATCAAATAATTAATGTGCAGAATATGAACATAAACTTAAAACAGAATTGATAAACAATCTAAACCAAATAAAATCACATCCACAACAGAAATTAAATGAGAAAGATTAAGAGAAGAGATATGCAAACACAAGGACAACACACGATGTGTTATCGAAGAGGAAACCGAAACCCTCAGCATAAAACCTCTTCGCCGCCCTCCAAGCAGTGAAAAATCCACTAAAGAATGTAGTTGGGATACATGAACAGCAGAAGACCCTCCAAACCTAATCTACCCAATGTACCTAAGCCCTCCAAAATCCTACTCCAATGATGTTACGCCGAACTTATTTCTTCTTTAGCTTACCGAATTCCTCTACTTGACCATAGCATCAACTAATATGAAATTGGTCCCTTCTTAACTGCTTCCCAAACACCAAATGGTCTTCTCACAGATATGGGTATGGTGAGAAAAGGTTTTGCTAATGTACCTCTTAAGGATTTGACAATGGAGAGGAAGAGAGTAGAGGAATTAGAAGAGTCTCTATGTGAAGATTGTGGATGAATCGATCTTGTTTTTCTCTAAGGTTTCTCTCTCAAAATACTCTCTGGAAGCTCTCTCAATATCGTGGGTATAAGGGTATATATATAGTAGGGTGAGAAGGAATGTGAAAAATCAGTTTTTCCCAAACAGGGTGGTTTGGCGACTTGACCTCGCGACTGGGCTGAGTCGCGAGTTCAAGCCGCGAGCTAACAGCCTGGCTAGCCTGGGACTTTTATTCTGTAGTGCAACAACTGGCATGACTCTTCAGCTCCCCTACATGCTCCGTACGTGTGCCAATTTTGGCGGCTTTGCCAGTCGCGAGTCACTCGCGAGTCCAGCCGTGAGTCTCTGCATCGTTGCATAATCTTGAGCATTTTTTCACACTCTCTCACTCACTACCCTTACATGATTCCCACCTAAATACAGGGTTACTAATTGCTAAAATACAAGCAAATTTGGCACGGAATAAAGCTAACTAGATGGTTGATAAAATTCAACCTTACATTGCTTTTGAACGATCCTTCTAGGATACTCTGTTGCCATAATAATATCTTCAGGATTTATTACATCAACATAGATCTCATCAAGATTCATTGCTTCTAGATGAATCTTAGTATCAAAGATCCATGATAAGGAATTATTGCCTAAGATGTCAAGGGCAACAAATTTAAGCTTTGTAAGGTTTGACATCTATATCAAATATAAAATTACAAAATTAAATAACTATTTTTTTTTTATACACAATTTTGATGAAACAATACTACACATACATATTCAAAATTTGATTGTAATGAAACAATACTTACATATTTAAAGTTTATCAAAACACATTACATATAACTATAGATATGATTGAGTTGTTTTATCACTAACCATTTTTAACAATATATTTTTAATCAATTAAACGTGAATCTCATAAAATTTTTAATCAATTAAAAATCACTAAAATTATGAGCATAAAACGTAAATACAAACAAATAGGATAATTACTAATTCCTAAAATGAAAACTTATAGTGAGTTGAGAGAACTACACAAATAATCTTTGATGTTTGAAGAACAATGGGAGGACAACTTCCTTTCCAAAATTGGGTAGAAGCTTGTGCTAATAACGTATTGTAAAATGATAGAAATATATAAATCAAAGTAAAAGAAACAAGATATATATATTGATAAACTTTTATATTTAACTGGTCATCCACAATTCTTTTGATCTGTACAATAACAGTAAAGTAATCCCACATATATATAGGACCTTAGAATGCTTGTAAAGTTTATGGGATAATGAGTACACTTATGGATATACATCTCCCCTATAGACACTTACGGATATACATCTCCCCTATAGACTTTACACATCCCAAATAACCTTTTCATTGCCCAAAGTTTACACATTCCAATTAGACTTTATTTCTAATAGTTGTCAAATTTGGTTACAATTTTGAACTTACTATGTTGTTTTTTATTTTTTTACTTTTGGCAAACAAACTTACTGTGTTAGTGTGTTGTTGAGTGATGTATTACGATTAAAGATAGTGTAAGTAAAACTTGAAAGTGAATGGTATATATGTTGTTTATCGTAAGTTGATATGTTTATATTTAGTTTTGAGATTTGCTTTATATATTGTTTGGGTTTATCTTTACTCTATTAGTAGTTTATACTTGAATGTTGATATATATATATATATATATATATATATATTAGCTAGAAAAAGCATTCATGAAAAGCATTTTTTTTAATCATAATTTATTTACTTAAAATTTTTATCATATTTAACTTGGTCCCCTAGAAAAAATCCCTAACTCCACTGCTGAAAATAAGAGAATAGAAAAATTAGTTTGTCTTAATTTAGAATTATCTCTCTATAACACTGGTAATCTTGTTTTGTTTGTTGTTGTTGTTGTTTTTTTAATTTTTTTTTAATGTTGGTACTTCAATTCTGAATTTTATATTGAAGGAGTTTGTAGTGATATTCGGCTTGTAAGATTGGTCCAAAAAGGTCTATTCAATTTTGGCAAAGAGAAGAGGCATGATATTCTAGTCAATAACTCGAGAGATGCACATTGAAAAAAAAGAAATGGGTCTGTTACTAGGGTTGTTGAAGAATCTGCCCCACCTAATCAATAAAAATTATCTATCCCAAACCGACTTTTCAGTTTTCTATTTTAGTCAAAGTTAAAAAGTCATGTTAACAGATGTTTTTAGAGCAATTGTTAATAAAATATTTTAAGAAAATTTTAACATCACTTTTATGAAAAATATAAAAAACTGTCAAAAAAATTAATGATTTTTTACTTTTATCATAAAAAAGTCTCTAAAAATATATCATAAACCAATACCTTTAAAACATACTTAACTTACCACCGCGCACTCTTGGTATGGTGGTCACTCCACAAGTATAAGTGCTTGTGGGTGTGAGGGGGCAAGGGCTGGGATTCAAGTCTCTAGGAGAGAACTTCACACACATATAGACTTAGATTAAGCTAAAATAGAATTTCTAATTGGTATATATAATAATAATAATCTATATAATAACTAATAGCCGAAACGTTTGACTTTTTGTTGACCGCATCTCATTGCGCCACGTGTTTACATAAATTGCAGCCACGTTTACATTTTAAAACTCCCAAAGATTGTGACTTTTCATGAAATTCAATTTGTATTAAATACAATTTTTAAGAATTAACTATAAATAACACTAAAAACTCCCAATCACATTCTATTTTTTTTTTTTTTTTGGTTTGTTTTAGAGACTGATACAGATAAAACGTATATATCATATCAAAATCCTTCATATCCTATTTCTCAAAAAATTAAAAAATTCCTTCATATCCTAAACACTTCACAGAAAGAACTCCTCGATGACATTTTGAATGTCGTGCTTCATTGGACAAGCCCAATTTTAAATGCATCTGTTGATGTTGTTCAAGGTGGCTGATCTGTTGAGATGCGAGCATTTGGTGTTAACAAAGGTGATTACATGTTTGAATAGTTAAAATTTCTAATATTACGTGTTTATTTTTAGTTTATGGGTATTTCACATTTTTGTTGCTATCTAATGATATTCTATACAATCAGGGTGCAGCAATTGACTGCATACTTGGAGAGATAGTTCATAGTAAATCCATGACAACGCCAATAGACTATGTCCAGTGTGACAGACATTTTCTGACAAAGGTATAATTCTCTTCTCTCTTAATGCAAAAACACATTCTCTATGTATACTTTTCACGTTCCCTACTAAATTCCTTTCCTTCCTCTGCATCTCAACATTTCCACCACATACTTCTTTTATCTTTTTTCTTTTTCCGATTCCCAGTAAACCACCAATCATGCATTTACAAGTCCTTGGTAAAAAAATAAAAACAAAAACTTTGATTGCCATATATCCATAGATTGCAATCGAGAAAAAAAAGTCTCTTAATTTCTCTAAAAAATTCTTCATTTCAGTTATGCTAAAACGAGTATTAGACTTCACCAATCTTTTTGATTTTTTTGGGAACATAGAGGAGTCATATAATGGAATAAAAAAATGATCCAGTAGACAAACAGAAAATTTGATTAACTTGGAGGCATAATTGAATGTTATCCTTAGACAAGTTCTACAAATAGCGATTTCGTAGAAGACCCACAAGTTTCTTATATTTCTAAGAAAAATGAAAAAGAAGAAGTTGAAAAGAAATTACCAAATTAATATGAACTACTATTTATACTGAAATGATTGTGACCCTTCAATAGCTACTTTTCCATTAATATGCACATTTTCGGTCAATAGATACATTTTCATTAAATATGCACATTTTTATTCAATAGACACATCTTCAGTCAATAGGTATCTTTTCATTCAATAGACACCTTTAATATGTATCCAATATGAAAGGTTATGACCCTTCAATAGACCCCTTTTGGTATATCCAATATAAAATGTTATAACTTTTCAATAGGCACGTTTTGGTATATATAGTACAATCTATCTTGTATACACCTATCTATGATTCTATATATACAACACTAACTAAACTAGAGACACAACATTGAACATTCTTTCTCTTATTCATTCCCACAAAAAACTAATAAATAAAATAACATTGTTTTTTTATGCCTAACTAATAAAACTTTGTACTATTTTTTAAATATCATTTTTTATAATTTCATGCATTTTTACTTACTACTCTAACTAAAAAATAATGTTTTTTTTTTTCTTGATACTCATGCAGTGGCTATTCCCGTGCATCGCACGGGTTAGCGACTAGTAATAATAATAATAATAATAATAATAATAATAATAATAATAATAAAAGGCATAAAGTGTACGAATGTCAATTTCATTTATAGGCTATAGTTTTATGGTGTTATTTTCATCATGTGGACCACCTGAACACCACCCTAGGACGTCTATAAGTGCTAAACTTATATAGAATGTGATGGTACTCCACGTATATATTAGAATTTGTTGGCAACCCAAGGAAATCATGTACTGGTTATTAGAAATTTAATATAATATATCTAAACCATTGTTAGACCCAAGGTTTTCAAATCCAATGGGTAACCAATACAATACTACCCTCAGTACATGGTAAACATGTATATAGAAACCCAAGAAAAGTTCAATGTACTATTCAATTGAATTAAATCTATGGGACGTGGACCCATTATGATATTCCCTAACAATCATCCACCTTAGCTGATTAAGTATATTATCTATCTATATTATTATTAACATGCTATAACAGACTGAATGATCAACTTCAACGAATAAAGGATTACCTCTACGATTTCGTCCTAGTGAAAGCTTAGCAATTAAGGAATAGCAAGTCATGGCTCTCAAGATGAATAAAAGAAAATTTCCTTTCACGTGGCTGATTTAAAAAGATCTAGTAATTATAAATATATTTATATATATGTAATGGTAGGGACAAGCTAGGGTTTAACTACAATTACTAAAACAACCTTGGCTAAGCTTCTCAAATATCTAATTTGTCCCTCTAAAATAACACTCCAATTCAGTCTAGGAAGACCAATCCCACTCCAATTAGTACTCTTAAATAAAATGAACTTTACACGTTAAATACATTTCCTACTTGGGCTGGTATTTAGAACCTACTAAAACTTATCTCTTTAGTCTCCAAAAAGCCCATAAAACTTAAATATGCTTCCAAGATTTTAATTCCCAATTAACCTCAAATTAAGGTTTATCTGGAACTCTAACACTTAAATTTCTAATCTTTACTATTAAAAAAAAAAAAAAAACTTCTAATCTAAATAGGTTTTAAAGTTTAAACTCTTATCATTTTCCTTAACTGGTAAGGAGACTAAAAGTTTAATATTAATAATTCACAAAATAACTCTTTACGTTACTTTTTTTTTTCTTTGTAGATATTATAATATAAAATAATATCACCTTCAAAATAAATTAAATAATTCATCAATTCCACTCAAGAAACAATTAAATTAAATTTAAATAAGACGGGATGTTACATGTATGATGTATTGTAAAAGTAATTATATAAAGCAAATATAGTAACTTTTTGGTAGTTAAAAATAGAAAATTTTTACAAAATTGGATGTAAATGCTCTAGGTCACTAAGTGTTTTTTAGTTTTAAAAAGAAAAGGAAAAAAAAAATGAAAATTTTTATTTATATAAAATAGTTACATAAAATGAGTTATCTGTCATTTATTTATTTTTAAGTTTTTGATAATTTGATAATTACAATGAGGGAAGGGGTTTGAATTTTAAATATATTAATTGAAATCCCCAAAAAAAATCAGATAAGTTATAAAACACTTGGACATATATTAAAAATGATTCCTATGAAACTATATATTTTTTGGTCTTATCCCAAAAAATATATGGTACACAATTTAGGCTTTAAAAGATTGTTATCTTTTTTTTTTCTTTTTTTCTTTTTCAACTAAAAATTTATTATTTTGACTTGATATAGTGAGTTTGATTTCAAGGGTTTGATATTATCTAAACTTTTTTTTTTTTTGGCTAAAAGTAAGATAACTTTAACCAAGACATAATGATGTACGGATAATTGAACGTGATTTTTTTTTTCCTTTTTTGCTGAATGAAAGGGGGGGAGGGGGCGACCATTATGACTCACCCCCCTAGGCGTGACCATAAGGGCACCCCCCGCTAGGGAATGTTTGATTGAGCTATAGTTACTGTGGCATGGGGTGACCACAAATCTCATCCTAGCACCTCGAGAGAACTGGTAATCAAGGGCTCCTCAGTAGGGATACCCAAATTCCTCCCCAGGTACTCGCCCGGGCTCGAACTAGAGACCACAAATTTGATTCACGGATCCCAACCATTAGGCCACCCCTCTCGGGGCGAACGTGATTAAACATAATTAAACTAACTTAGACAAGGTACAACTTTATGTAAAAGTAAATTAAATAAAAATTAAAGTATAGAAACTAAACTTAGTTGCATTCATGAAATGAAATTATGCTATATATATATATATGCAAGGCCAAATTCTGACTGAACAGGAGATTATAAACTATAAAGGATAAAACAAGAATCCATTTTAGTGTGATCACTTCATTAGGTTGTTATTTCCTTGATGTAACAAATTTCTAGAAGACAAACAATATTGATAATCATGTATTAAGTACACTCATTGATAATTGAAGCCAGGGTTGAATTGCATGCAGCAATATTCGTTACTCTTATTGGGAAGCAAACTCAAGTCGTCAATTTCGATAAAAAGAGAATGGAGTAAAAAGTAGATTAATTTTTAGCCAATTTTATTAGTCGGACAAAACTTAGGTACAATACCTTAGGTACTGTTCCTTAGGTTCCCCTTTTAAATTCAGCTATGTAACTACTTAACTAAAAAAAACACTTCCATCTCATGAGAAAAAATCCACATGGTAGAATCTTAAAATAGAAATTTAAGGAACAACACCTAAATACTACATCTAAGTCTTGCTATTTATTAGTCTAATCGAGTCAAATTGACTTTGTGCTGATTAGGCGAGCCTGTTGAATGGTTTACAACAAAGAGCCCGCGAATTATAAAACCCACTTGTATACTTTTACAAGGATTGATAAGTATTTGTTGTTTCGGAATTTTAACCGCAAGGCAATGGCTGGGCTTGGCCCAAACGAGAGCCCATAGTGGGCCCAGCCCAACAAGGTAATATGCCCCATTTGACCCGGCATTTAAATTTGGACAACCAACTTCCAAGCTACATTTATCATAGGATTATCCAAGATGAAGACACATTGCACACTACACATCTCTCCACTAAAACTCTACTATAGTTCTTTTTTTAGATACTATATCTTATATATGTTTGCTATAATTTGATCGATATTAGAGAAATTATGATTCAAAACGGCCAAATTTATTGTAGGCCTTTGTAACAAGTAATGTAATCCAAAAATAATCCTGAGCTTAATTGTAGTGATGAAGTGCTACAATTCTATGTATGTTTAGTCTGGGGTTAACCTAGAGATAATTACTATATATTTCCTATATTTGGTAATTTATTGCACACAATCATAGAGATGCAGTCGCTCAAGATTTTCTGCCATTCTGGTTCTGCTGTAGACGACCACTAGACTTAACCACAATTACTCTTTACTTTGTCATTGTCTATCTTTTCTCCCTATCATTCTCACTCTCCCACCAATAATAGATATTGATGGCTCTTGTTTGTGGTTTTTGAAGGCTAAGTAAAAAACCTCTTGTCAATTTAGGAGGGAATATGCAATTAATAAAAGTTAAGTGGAAAAAAAAAAAAAAAAAAAAAAACAGAAAACAAACCGTTACATAGTGTGACTTATGGGTTATGGCATTGAAACACAAGAAAATATATATTACAAGACAGAAGAGTTGCATAATACTTAAGCTTTCACAAAAGATACATGATGCAATACAGAAGTCAACTCCATGAAAATGAAACAGAGAAAAAGATTCTCTCTATTTGAAATAGATCAATTTCATGGTTAAGATTAAATTTTACAAAATTAAAGAAATACAAACTACCATGTTATTTAAAAAGTTTAATGATGTGGTAGTCTCTATATATTGCTAAATTCATAAAATAAAATTTAAAACACTTGAAATGGAGAGGATATTGTTCAATGAACTAAGATGTCCAGCACTAAATAGGTAGGATAAAATCAAACTAAGCATAATATGAAAAGACCACATCCATCATGCCATGTTAGTGATGATCATTTTCATGGTGAAGAAGCATCTCAACCACTTGACTCATGGTGGGTCTTGCATCTTTGTCTTCCTCCACACACTGCAGAGCCATTTCAACCAAAATTTCCATCTTACCCATATCACATCTGGCTACCATTGTGGGGTCTATGATATCTTCAATCCAGTTTGCAACCTCTCCATTCTTTTTCTCCCTAACCCATGTAACCAGTCTTTCGTGTTCTATCTCCACACCTTCATTTATATCATGAACACTTCTAGTTGGGCCCTTTCCGGTCACCATCTCCAACACAACAATTCCATAACTATAAACATCTACTTTGGAGGTAATAGGAAGATTAAAAATCCACTCTGGAGCCATATAACCTCGAGTTCCTCTTATCTTTGAGAAGATTGAATTAGGAAGAACACCTCTATTTTGTAGCTTAGACAAACCAAAATCTGCCACCTTTGGATGATAATTAGAATCTAGAAGTATGTTTTGAGGTTTTACATCGCAGTGTAAAACCCACTCCAAGCAATCTTCATGCAAATAAGCTAAGCCTTTTGCAGTGCCTTGAGCAATTTCAAACATTTTCTCCCAATCAAGTGTGCCGGCCAGGAGGTTTTTTGCTAAAGAACCATGCTCCATGTATTCGTACACCAAAAGCCTATGCTTTCCGTCAGCACAATAACCCCACATCTCTATTAAGTTCATGTGGTTAATCCTTCCAATGATGCTTATTTCGGCTAAAAATTCACCTTCTCCTTGGTTAGCTTCATTGAGACGCTTGATTGCTACAACTCGCTTATCAGACAATACTCCTTTGTATACAGCTCCGCACGCACCTCTTCCAATCTCTTCAGTGAAACCCTTTGTGGCCCTTTTTAGCTCAGCATAGGTAAATTTTTTGAATCCTGTGGCAGCAATAATATAGCCTTGCTTGTCTGCACCTGAACATTTCCGGGTTCTAATCAAAAGACAGCCCACCACAAAGATACATAAGACTTCAAGTCCTCCCACTCCACAAGCAAACCAGAGCATGAATTTCACTGTCCCATTTACACGGTTTTTTACATATATTCTAGCCAACTTTATCGTACCTTCATTTGAGCAAACTAAACCGAATTCTTCTGCATGATTGACGTATGAATTGTATTTGCTTTTTGGCAGTTTCAAATAGATGTCTCCTTTGAAATCTGAAGAACGATATCCATTCAGCAATAATGTCTTAGGGTAACAATTCGAAGAACCAGTATCCTCGTGATAGGTGTATTGGAATGCTCTGCAATTGCACGCTTCCAAACATAAATTCGTACATTGATCAAAGGTGTAATTGGGGAAGAACCCAAAATCATACCCATAGAATTCAACAGTGGATAGCAACTGAAAAATAGACTCATTTTTGTTGCAAGAGAGATCAAATTCAGGTTCACACCCATAACCCCAGTCAGTACGATTTTTCATCTTGTACCCTGGAAGACAAGAACATTTCCTGTTAGAACCATTAACATAATTGCACAAACTATTGGCCCCACAAGCACCATGAATCGTGCAAGGCTTTTGAATGGCTTGCCATGAAACAACCCAAGTCCGCTTCCCCTCTTCCCAACTGTACAACCGAAGATTACCATCGTAACCAAGTGTCAATCTTCTATGAAGCACTGCTCCATAGTCGGCTGACTTAAAAGTTAAATCATCGGATGAACTAAAGTTCCCCATGGAATTAAAGACAGCAATTCTACTATTGTTATAGGAGGTCCTTCCAGCCTCCCAGCTTACAAGCCATGGATCAGGCCAGTAAGTACTTGAAACATCAGGACCATTAAAAAGAAGGCGAAGAAGGTTATCGTTGTCGTAGAAAAGTTCATAAAAACCAGAGGAATAGTTGGTCTGGCTTCTTGAGGAGACAAGTTTTGTGTTTCTAGTGAGTAGTTGGTGAGGAAGAAGAGTATCTGTGGGGAAATCAAAGCTTTCCCACAAAATAACACCTTCCGTATTACGTAGAACAAGATTTCCAGTGTTGAAGAGAAATAATTGTACAAAGGAGAGTGAGAAAGTGTCTGTGGCCCAAACGGTGAACTTACCAGCATCAGTTAAGATTAGATTGCCATTTTTGAGGAGGGAGAGCTTTGAGCTCTTTCCATTAACTGGCTGGTCACGATTTGCCGTCCAAACTATGGTGTTGGCGTGTGAATCAACATGGGACGGTAGTTTGCTGAACCATATGGCAAAGCAAAAGGCATTATCACCGACAGAGTAAAATCCAGCAGAGAAAACACCATTTGGTGATATCAAAACTTCTGGATCCTCAACGGAAAGAGATGCTCCTTTACTCATAGCTTCCGGTGTTAAAGATGAGAATGGAGCAAATAATGCAAAAGAGAGGAGGAACAAAATGGTAGTAGCCATGAACTTTATGAAAGCGAAAACAAGGGATGGGTTTGGGAAACCAAGATGTGCTTCTCTATTTCACAACTTCTTTAAAAACAACTTTGACATGAAAGAGTGTAAATTGTGAAAAATAAAAATAGTGACATTATACATAACTGTGATTAGCTTTAAAGATCAAAATGAGTGAACTTAAAAGCAAGACTCTTATGTTTATCCCAAAAATAAATAAATAAAAGGACTCATTTCTTTTATTTTTTTTACGTACAGTATGGCGAGGAGGACAGAAACTAGTTGCCAGTCTTGACTGAAATAGCACGGACTTTCTTTCCTTTTTTTTTCTTTTTTTTTTTTTTTTTTGGAGAAGAGTCAATGCTATATGGAAGTTCCGTGACTTCCTTACAACACTGTTTTTATAGGGTGACTTTAAATTACGTTTTTAGTTATAAATCATAATATGTATAAAATACATCATGTAAAATAGTATCTTTTTGCCAAAATGAATAGCACTACTTCTTTGGAGTAGCATCGCATCTTTATAAACTAAGAATTTTCTAAAGATATATATAATCATTTGTCTAAACTCTAAACGAAAGCTTTGTCTTTCTCTTTGGAAGAATTTTTGTCAATTATATTATCTACCAAAAAAACATTTCTATTTCTCTTTCTCTTTGCCAAAATTTTGCTTTCTTCTTCTCATTTTCCTAATTAAAACCAAAGATTCTAGACTTTTTTGGTCCAGGATGGATATATAATGACTGAGCGAATGAAAAATCATTATGATCATCCTATGTTCTGACTTTTGATATGCAGTGAACGACGGCACCAGACCTTTGTTGAGATTGTGAGAAGAGGCCGAAAGCTTGCAAGAGAGAGAGAGTTTTCTGAGATCTAAGGGGTGTTTGATAATGTTGTTCTAGTAACGTTGTTTATATTTTTTAGAAATACTTATAGATAAAAAACCGTAAGAAAATACGTGTAATGTAATTTAAATATTAAAAAACATTATTTAAGATCCTTCTCCAAACACCTCATAAAATCCATAGGAAGGACGGAGAAGGCGTGAAGCCCAAATAATTGAAATAAGTTTAACGTGTGATAGTGGAAAAGCTAGAAAAGCATGTTGGAACTTGGAATACATGAAAAAAAAGTGAAAGATAGGTTGCTTTAAAATTCTTTAATAGAGTTTTTACCAAACCAGTTTACGCTTTCACCAAAACCCCACGCTTCCATCTAAAATTTAATATTCTCATTAAATTTTTTCCTTATTCTTTTTATTATTATTAAAAGTAAAAAATCCATAACAAATTAGATGGACTTTTACCAAATAATTAAATAATATATATTACATGAAAATAAAAAATATATATTTTTGAATTCATCAGTATATAAATATAAATTTTAAATTACGGTAATCTCAAAACGGTATATTGGTATCAATCGGTACCAAAACATTTCATTCCACTAGTCAAACCGAAACGACCACTGGTACGAAATTGACTCTCTTGTTTTCAACACATCCTGGTAATACAATAAGTCAAAAAAAAAAAAAATATTACAATAAGTCCAAATACACAACCAATATAATTTTATAACAATGGCTGAAGTAATAAATTGTAATTGATATATAATAAAAATAATATATACCAATGATAGTCCTACATAAAAGTGATGTAGCACACTAATCACAATCTACCACTTTAGATGTTATGCAAAATACTCTGTATAGCATTGTTGGAATGACAATAAATAAAAGTCATTGGAGAGAGAGAGAGAGAGAGAGAGACACACACACACACACACACACACACACACACACACACACACACATATATATATATATATATATATTTGTGTTATGCAAACGTGCTAAGGTATACTATGCTAAAGACTATGTTATGAATGCATCAACCGCCCATAAGCCACAACAAATTTTATGTACTTGTGGTTAATAACATTTGTGAATTTTATACTTGACAAGGTTGCTCCAAGTCTAACACTTTGCACAGTAAAAGTACTAAACTATTCACTAGTGCAACTAAGCTAGCTTGATTGTACCTATATTCTTAAGAAATTGTCAAGAAGAACCTGCCAAGAAAAATATCAAAAACCCTTAAGTGGAAAAGGGTAATACAACCAAAGGTTATGAAAATTCCTTTGACATCACAAATGGGGAGTCAAGCCCCAATAGCTTTCTAGCCAATATCAACCCACCAAAGAAGAGCTCGTTGAAAAGAAATCAGCTTAGAAGGGTACCCAAAGTACTACACACACACATCTAAATCACTTGCCATGTGAACAAAGTGGTTCCAAGTCAAGTATGCCTGTTCTAAGATCCTTGCAAAGGTGGGCTTAGATAGTTAATTTCTAGAAAAAGTCCCAAGGCAAACAGGTAATTAAACCTTACTCACTCTCTCTCTTGTTAACTTAATCTTAAAAACTTGATTTTGATGTGTGTAATGTATATATCTTAAATTTAAGGAATTGCATAAGTTACCAACTAAATGCGAAATGACTCTAAGGCAGACAGTAAAAAAAAAAAAAAAAAATTTAAAAAAAATCCAAGGAAATCCTATACTTTCATTTAGTCTAGCTCTATAATTATTGAGACTGTAAGAAAGGTGAAGTCAAATTCTTTCTAAAATATGCCATGTTGAGGCACTAAAATGTGGAATCAAATATCATTATGGTTTTACCATAATAGTATTGTAGGACGTGATGAGTTGCAATTATGTATAAAGTTGAAAAGCCCATGCATGGTGTTTGAGATTTCGTATAGGTTAAGAGTTTAATTTGTTACTTTCGAAATCTCAGAGTTTAACGTGTTATTTTGAGACTATAATTTGATTTGATAGATAACTTTTATTTAAGTTTTAAGGTTTAACTTGTTACTTTTGAAATTATAAAGTTTAATTTTTTACCTTTTGAAACTCTTGTGTTTGATTTTTTTTTTTTTAGAATAACTCGTGTTTAATTTGTTAGCCTATACAAAGTTTTTTTTTTTTTTTTTTTTTATCATTCCTTTTATATATATATATATATATATATATATACAAGATAGAAATTTTATTTTAGCTTAATCTAAGTATATATGTGTGTGAAGCTCATTCATGGAAACTTTGAACCCCGTCCCTTGCCTCTCACACCCCACAAGCACTTATACTTATTAAATGGTCATCGTGCCAAGGATGCGTAGTGATTGTTTTGTTTTTTTTTTTTTTTTATCATTCCTAGCTTTGAGGATTTTATTGTTTCCTTTCATTCTTTTTTATTCGCTTCTAGCCAACATCAATGAATTGCAAATGCACATAAATATTGTTGGTGGATCAAACCGGCCATAATAACTGATACTATTATGTTTGTCAGAGAGTTATTGAATACATCTAATGGGAGGGGGAGAAAAAATGCAAAATTTTGTAATTATGATCAGAGAGGAAGATAATGTTAATAAAATCATGGAAATGTTGAGCAAAAAAAATCATGATTCATAAATCTACCATGATATAAAATGATAAACAACCTATTTAAAACTTTATTCTCAATATCCTAATGGTTTTCAAAACATAGGAAGCAATCATGAAGGATTTGAGAATGCCAAAGCCTACAATGACAAAGAACAAAGGCAAACCGAATTTAGTTTTCATATTAGAATGTGACCATCAATTTTTCTTGCATTCACAAATAACAAAACGTAAAACCAAACTTGACTTTTCGAATAAAAGGACAATAAATATGCCTATTGACTTTGTCAACAAAAATATAAATCGATATAGCATAAATTCTAGTTATAAAAATGGTTTTTTTTTTTTTTTTTTATAAGTATAAAAAATGGCTTTTGAATTTGAAAAAAAAAAAAAAAAAAAAAAAAAAAAAAAACTCACTTTTTATTCATGAAGTTCTGCTTCATGAATATGGTTTATTAACAATTCCTAATATGATTTATTAACAATTGTCCTAAAGGCATCCGTTAACATGATCCTATATATATATATATATATATATTTTTTTTTTTTTTTCTAGTTTGTCTTAATTTACAATTTCTCTCTATAAAATTGGTAATCTTGTTTTGTTTTGTTTTTTTTTTTTTTTTTTTTTTTTTTTTTTTTTTTTTTTTTTTGTTGGTACCATACAAAAATTTCCCACCTGTTTAGAATTTAGAGTTTCAAGAATTGCATCAATGGAGGGACACATGAAATGTCACTTTCATCCATTAGGTCATTCGTTGTCCCACATAATTGTTTCATACCGACACTTCAATTCTGAATTTTACATAGAAGGAGAGTTTCTAGTTTGTTTGTCATAATTTACAATTATCTCTCTATAACACTGGTAATCTTGTTTTGTTTTGTTTTGTTTTTTTTTTTTTCATCTTTCTTTTATTTCTAAGGATTAGGTGTATTTCTATCCGAATGGTCCTATCAATGTAAAAACCATAAGTAAGTTTTCACTGTTTGGAGTGGAGAGAAAACTACTCTACACGTTATATATGGCCAAAATGGGGATATATACCTCTTTCGCTAAAACTTTACAACAAAATGCCCCCTTATCTAAAACTATTTGGGGATATGTCTCTATTTTAAACTCGATTTGGCGAAAATCGAGTTATAGGCAATCAAAAAAAAAAAAAAGGTTTCAAACATGGGCATTTTGCTGAAAAGTTTTACAAAAAGGGATAAAACCCCATTTTGGCCCACTACATATTGCTGATTATGGAGGCAGGATATTGGCGACATAAAACAACAATTTTACCAGGTCCAGCAATTAGCAATAGTATAACCTTAAGTTTTTAACCCTTTATTCATTTGTCCTAGCATGCATATATCTCACTATATTTATGATTTATTATCACTTCAACCACATAGAAAAATGTAATTGATATCCAATTTCCTTGCTTTATTTGACGTATAATCGAGGGAG
Organism: Quercus lobata; assembly: GCF_001633185.2. Taxonomy (NCBI): domain Eukaryota; kingdom Viridiplantae; phylum Streptophyta; class Magnoliopsida; order Fagales; family Fagaceae; genus Quercus; species Quercus lobata. Next base: position 3,623,048 of record NC_044905.1, on the reverse strand, counting down.
AACTGCTAGCCTTGATTGAATGGCACCGACTTCAATCAATGCACAGGTACTTCTTTTACAATTTCTTAAGGTCATTTGTCCTAGCATGCATATATCTCACCATATTTATGATTTATTATTACTTCAACCACATAGAAAAATGTAATTGATATCCAATTTCCTTGCTTTATTTGACGTATAATCGAGGGAGAACTGCTAGCCTTGATTGAATGGCACCGACTTCAGTCAATGCACAGGTACTTCTTCTACAATTTCTTAAGGTCATTTGTCCTATACGTCAAATAAAGCAAGGAAATTGGATATCAATTACATTTTCCTTGCTTTATTTGACGTATAATCGAGGGAGAACTGCTAGCCTTGATTGAATGGCACCGACTTCAATCAATGCAGGTACTTCTTTTACAATTTCTTAAGGTCATAAATGAATAGCACTGTTTCTCTAGAGTAACATCACAATTTCTTTTACTAATAGATCATACGAATTAAGATTAATGTGTCTTCAATTACAATAAATCATTTAAACACGAATATATTATCTTATTAAATAATACTAATTATATTTATTGTCACACCAATTTATAATCTTTTGATAATAAAATTTGTAGTTGTTTTCACTTTCTCTTTTTTTTTTTTTTTTTCTTTTTTTTTTTGATATTATGCCTCAATCAAATTTTGAGTTTTTTTTTTGGTTATTGGCTTCTTACAACTTTGATTGATAAATTAATATAGAGATGGTCATGTTAGGTTTTAAACCTTTAGGAACTAATGTATTAAAACTTCAATATGTATTATATTAGCAAATCATGATCAAAACATAGATGTATAGTGTTAAGTATTTTACTTCAGGTATAAAAGGAAAAATTCTAGCTATGTTTTAGAAGTCTTTGAAGAGTTGTGTGTTGAATCTTTTGTGAGATCTAGAGGTGTTTACCTTCATATACACACTTAGAGCTATCATGATCAAGATTTGCATCAAGAACTTGATGGTTGCTTCAGTTGTTGCATAAAGAACTTTAAAGAAGATTTGAAACCTTTGAATGGAGTCTCAAAGTCACAAGTAGGAGAACTTATGGTTGCTGCAAATCAAAGAAATAAGTAATTCGTGGACTCGGAGTTGTCACGTGGTCGTGGTAGTAAGTTTTCTACTCGAGGTAACAATAGGATGTTAGTGGTTTAAGTTCTATTGTAAAAACTTCAAATTTTTCATATTGGATATGTTTTTACTTTGAAGATAGTTAGGTTAAATCCTCCCCAGGTTTTTTACCGGTTAGGTTTTCCAAGGTCATCATATCGTGGTGTTCTTTTATTTTTCTGCATTACTTGCATGATATGATATTATTGTGTCAACCTAAATCTGAATAATTTATCTAAGTAATCACTTGGCTAAATAACTATGTTGGAAAATTTAGACCCCGATTAATAGAATTAACAAGTTTTAAACCCAAGTTGTTAATTAGATTTATTATGTATAAAACTTGTTAAAACAAACAAACATCAATATCAAGTCAATATTATGCATAGCGGAAAAGTAAATAAGACAAGATATGATGACTCAGGAAAACCAATGAAACAAACTAGTTTCACAGTAAAAAACCTGGGGGGAAACCTTCCCAAAAGGCAATACACTATAGTAAAGAGAAGTTTCAGATTTAATATAAAACCTTTGTCCCTAGACTCTACAATCCCCGTAGATGAACTTACAGCAGAAATCTTCTACCGCTTCAGAACCTCTAAACTCTTCAATATATGAACGCCACACTTTTTGCACGGATCCTAGTATGTGACTAACTCACTAACTTGAAGAAGATTGTTGGCTGCAAAGTTCTTCACTTCATCAACAATGAAGATCAAGAAGCACTTGGTTACAAAACCCTAAGGTGCAAAGACACAATAGCTTCTTTCAGAAAGAATAAGGCATTGGTCACCTTTTGCATTCGTTCTCCTTATATTCTCTTATGTGACGGCTTCTGAAATAAGCCTTATATATGTTTAAGGTTGTGAGAAAATAAACCCTACACAAATACATAAACATAGGTTGAAAATCAGATCTTAAAAACTAATTTTTGTAGATCTCGATAGATTTTCGATCTGTCTAGAATTTGTCGAGCTTCATTCATTAAATCTCGATAGATAGCTATCTTTCTACAGGTGTCGAGCTATCTGTCTACAGGTGTCGAGCTATCTGTCTAGTTTTAATGACAGCTTTTCTTCACTTGTTTCTTGGTCCAATCTTTAAGGGTTTAATACTAGACTTGAACAACATATTTCTTGAAGTATTAAACACATCCTAGATCTACCCAATTACAAATAAAGTGCGTTTTGTCAAAAAATTAGCCAATTACATAAAATAGTGACATATGTTCCTAACAAGTGAATCACATATATCCTAACAAACTAGGTTAATCAACTTGTGTTAATGGGTCTAAAAACGAACAAGTGGTATCAGAGCGGGTTAGCTCTAGTGTTTTAGATCTTTTGATCTAAGAGTTGATCCTTGACCCCTGTTGTCATGGAACACGGTCACTCTCTTGTGATCCCTCCTCACTTTGATGGGAACAACTATGCTTATTGGAAAGTATGGATGAAAGCCTTCTTGAAATCTATTGATGAGAGAGTTTAGAATTCTGTTGACTACAGATGGGAGAAATCGACTACTCCTGTTAGTGAGTGGTCAACATCTCAAAAAGAGGTAGCCGCTTTTAATAGCAAAGTCATGAATACTATTTTAATGTTGTTTATATGGAGGAATTCAAGAGAATCTCAAATATTGAGGTTGCTCATACTACATGAAATATTCTCCGAACTATGCATGAAGGCACAAAGGCAGTTAAGATTAATAAGTTGCAGCAGTTAATAACTAGATTTGAAAGCATTAAAATGTCTGATGATGAGTATTTTGATGAATTTTATGCTAAGCTTAATGATATTGTTAATTTTGCTTATAATTTGGGTGAAATTTATGATTAACCTAAAATTTTTAGGAAGATTCTTAGATCCTTGACTGAGGACTTTAGACCCAAAGTGACTGTCATTACTGAAAGTAAGGATATGGACTCCATCCCTGTTGATGAGTTTAGAGGATCTCTCTAGTCCTATGAGCTAGATCTACCCAAAACAAACAAATCCAAATCAATGGCTCTTAAGTCAATTGATGATATTGATGGGAATGGATTTGATGATGAACTCTCTTCTACAGAGATTGTTTATCTTGCCAAGAACTTTAGAGACTTTTTTAAGAACAACAACAGAAGGGCAAGAGGTAAAAACAATGTTAAAGCTACGAATTTTAAGAAAAATGAACCAACTAAAGTTAATAATACTAATAAATCAAAAGAAAAAGTTGGTCAAACCTCTAGTAATTCTCTAGGTCAACAATGTTTTGGTTGTCAAGGGTATGGTCATGTGGAATCTGAATGTCCTATATTCTTGAGGTCAAAGGGTAAAGCTATGGCTATAACCCTTAGTGATGATGAAGTTTCTGATCAAGAGTCTGCTAGTGATGAAGATGGAAACTTATTTGCTTTCACAGCTACTGTTGAAGTTGATGAAAGTGTTGTGATTGAAGAGAATCCTTCTGATGGGGAACTCTCTGAGTGTGTTGATTTGCAAGAAGCTTTTAATTAGCTATGCAAGGTTGCTGCAAAGAATGCAATGAGTGTAGACTTAGATCTAAAGAAGATTGCTACTCTTGAACTTGAAAAGAAAAACTTGTTGCTAAATTTGTTTGATGCTAATGAATTGGTTAATAAGGTGAAGATTGAAAACATGATATTGCTTGATAAGATTAAGAACCTAAAACTAGAATTGTTTGTTGCTAGAGAACAAACAAATAGGCCTATTGTTCTAAACTTGATCACACGCTGAGTGTTTAGAAGTCTCCCTTAGACAAAATGGGTTTAGGTTTTGTTGATAGCATCTCTGTGTCTGAAGCTCATTCCACAAATTTTGTTCCTTCTTCTAAGCCACCCAAGATTGAGGTTGTCAAACCAATAGAAGTTACTCCTACTCCTAGGAAGATTAGAGTTGACCTTAAAGAGTCTAAGCCTACAAATCCTAACCTCCCTAAAGACAAGAAGCATGATAGACTTTTGTGGGTTTGTTATTTTTGTGGAAAGGGTAGGCATACTCGCCCAAACTGATTCAAGTTGCAAGCTGCAAAGTGAGCAAATAAGCAACAAGTACCTATGCCTCAAGCACAAGATCCTATGGTACTTATTGGTAAATTGGTAAAGGTTTTAAACCTTTATACCAATCCTGGAGTTACTCATCATTCTAATATGAATAATAACTCCAAAAACAGAGTTGCATCTAAGAAGTTTTGGATGCAAAAGGTTCAATCTAATTGAGTTTTTCTGACATGGTCCTTGTGCTTCATCTCAAAATCCTTTGTGACCACTTCTCTTGAAGTTTTGTTTCTTTTTGCTTTTAGGATTTGCATTGCATTACATTCATGCATTTCATATTAGGTTGTTTTTGCATGTTTCTTTTAAATTTAAAAAAAAAAAAAATGGAAAGAGGAATGTGAAAGGGTATGTTTTGTATTACATATCTTGGATGTGTAGTTAAGGTTGACCATATTATCTTTACATAACATACATGTGTACCTTGTTTAGCTTGGATGAGCTAATTTTTCTGCACTTTGCTAGTTTTAACTATGTAGTGTGTAAGGTTGAATTTAATCAACCATGTGTTGGCTTTATTCCATGACAAATTTGCTTGTAATATAGCACTTAGAAACCTTGTATTTAGGTGGGAATCATGTAAGGGTAGTGTGTGAGAGAGTGTGAAGAAATGCTCAAGACAGTGCAGTGAAGCAGAGACTCGCGGCTAGGACTCGCGGGTGGCTCGCGGCTTGCAAGCCGCCAAAAGTTGCTCACGTGCAGAGCATGCAGGGGAGCTGAACAGTCACGCCACCTGGAGCACTACACGACAAAAATCCAGACTGGCCATTAAGTTAGCTCGCGACTTGAACTCGCGACTCAGTCAAGTCGCGAGGTCAAGTCGCCAGCCAGCCCTGTTTTTGGAAAAACTGACTCTTCGTATTCTATTCTCACACCAGTATAAATACCCCTCATTCCCACAAGATATGTGTGGCTATTCAGAAAGAAAAACCCTAAGAGAGGTTTCTTCAAAACACCCACCCAATTAGAGAGAGCTACTCATTCTTAGAGAGAAATCTTTGTAGTCTCTTCTCATTCCCTCTCTCATTGTCATATGTATTGAGAGGAGATTTCTATCCAAACACTACCCACACCCATTTAGAGTGTTGAGTGTTCTTGGAGTTTTGGGAAGCATTGGAAGATGCCAAGGATGGCGGATGCTATGGTTTAGTAGCGGAATCCGGTAAGCTAGAAAAGAAAAAGGTTCGGCGCAACCTCGTTGGAGCAAGAAGCTTGGAGGGCTTAGGTACATCGGGTAGATTAGGCTTGGAGGGTCTATTGCTGTTCATGTATCCCAACTACATTTTCTAGTGGATTTTTGACCGCTTGGAGGGCGGCGGAGAGGTTTTACGCCGAGGGCTTCGGTTTCCTCTTCGATAACACATCGTGTGTTGTCCTTGTGTTTGCATCTCTCTTCCCTTTATCTTTGCCTTTTATTTTCTGCTGTGGATGTGATTTATAATTGGCTTAGATTGATTTCCAATTCTGTTTATAGCTTATGTTCATTTTCCGCACACTTGTTGTTTGTCATAAAGCTTGAATTGGTTATTTTGTATTTGGGGGTCTAAACGTTCAAGGGTGTTTATACACATATTTGAACTTTCATAGTGCATGTTGTGTGGGAATTGTTTATAGTTTTTGATCACATGATCTTGATTTTGAAGTCACATGCTTTTGATTATAAGGACTAAAAAATCCTAAGAGAAATGCATAAATAACCATCTCACCACTGTTTACTAGCCAATCATGAACATCTTGTGCATATCGTAAGATTTTGTACTCGAGAAAGTGTAGCATATGTACAAAAAGAAAATAAGGTGTAGCCTTGGAATAAAAAATTAATTTAAAAAAAGGTATTGAAATAAAAATGGCATGTACATTATAAGGCTAAAATAAATAAAAAAAATACATGATTGCAAGCTTGTTTTCTAGGAGATGTAGGATTTATAGGATGTAACTCTTTGGGTGATAATCACTTTCAAACTTATGTGATGAATAATGTAGAAATTGTGATTAATTACTATCTACATATCACCTCACATGTATCTCATGCTGTTACTAGTTGCACACACTACACAAGTTATTCTTTGTTAAACTTAGGACATGAAATTGTGTGTGATTTTGGTTTGGCCATTCAAGACTATACGTTCCTTGATTTTGATACAAAATATATTCATTGATTGATTTTTGGGGACAAAAAGTGTCATAATCTTTGTTTTGGAAGATCTGGGTTGAAATCAAGTGTTTTTGGAAAATCTTTTAAACTTATACTCATGCATTTCATTCATGAAATAAGTTGGTTTGAGCGTTTTCTACATAAAACTCTTACTAGTTTTCAAAAATTCAATTTTTTCAGATTTTCGATCGTTCGAGTGTGTTCTTCAACCAATCGAAAATGCCTTAATTTTTTAAGCTTGGTTCTGCCTGGTTCGATTAATGCTCGATTGGTGCTTAATCAATCGAATATGTTTTCGATTGATCGAAACCAATTTTCAACCAATCGAAATTTTTAAAGGAAAGCTTCTGCCTGGCTTGACCGATCGAATTTCAAAAGAAAAGAACAAAAAGTTCTTTCTCAGCACGTGTTCTTCACTTTTCAAAGACTTTTTCTATCTTTTTCTTTCCTTTTTTTCCTCGACCAATCCAATCCAAGCTTGTTTGTCGTTTTCTTCCTCAAATTTTTCAAGGGCTTTTGTCCTCAATCTTTGGTAAGACCTTTATACCCTTTCTTTTTCAATTTATTTACATGTTTCATGCATTTTCATGCATTTTTTTTTTGAAAATTTCGAACATAGGAAATTTGGGTTTTATGATTTTTCAGTTATTTTTAACCATATTTGTTCATTGGGTTTTTGTTCTTAGATGTCATAAATAGGATTCCCATGCATTAATTTGATCAATTTGGTGTTTTGAGAACAATTGGAAATTCTAGGGTTTGGTATTTTGAGAAATTGGGGATTTTGTTCAATTGAGTTTAATTTGATGAAATTGGCTTGTGTAATTGATAAATTATATCATTATATGATGTTTTATAACTAATGTAATGATTAATTGATCAATTTGAATTGGTTTTGAAATTGGTTTTTTTAAAATTTGGGGTTTTTGAACTAAAACTCTTTGTTCAAGTCAATTGTTGGTAAATGTTGAGAAATTGAACAAATTTTTATGCATTAGAGCATGCATCATATGTGCATTCATTACATGCATCATATAGATTGTTATTTGTTGATAAATTTTGTGCTCTAACCCTCTCTAATGCAGTATGCCCTCGGTTTTTCCTTTGTTTTTGTTTTCCTTTTATTCTATACTCTTAGAATCATGGTTAGGAAGACTAGAGCTAAGAAAACCTCTACCCCATCCTCTTTTGATTTCCAGAGTGATAGGTTTAGGTTTCCAAAAAACCAAGAAGCTTATGAGAAGCTTAATGTGTTTAGACCGGTATAGGCTGAGCGTAAGGTTATCCTAGATGAGGTAGATCCCGAGATTCGTAGGAATTTTAAGCGTAGAGGTTGGTTACCACTCTTAAAGGTTGAGCATCCCCTTCTAGTTGCTTTGATTAGAGAGTTCTATTCGAACCTCTCTATCCACTCCGATGATTCCAACGTTCAGTTTATGAAGAGTTGGATAAGGGGTGAAGAGTATGTCATTACTCCCGCGGTAGTGGCATCTGCTCTTGGTGTACCTTTGGTACAGCAACTTGTGTACCCTTACACAGAGTCTCCTCCTCTTGATGACATCATATCACTCATTACCGATACTTTTATTAGTTGAGGTACTGATCCTCGAGTCACCTCTCATAAGCTTACTGAGCTTAATTATTTGTTTTTTAGGATTTCCTATCATAGTATTTGGCCCATTTCTCATGTCCATACTATTCCTATTGAGAGATGTGCGTTCTTGTATGCTTTCATCACTAATTCTCCTATGAGTTTTCCCACTCTTTTCATTCGCTCTCTTGTTGAGGTTCATAGGAGTAGTGCTAAATCCTATGGTTTGTTCTTTCCTGTTTTTATTCATAGGATTCTTTTAGACTTAGGTTTAGATGACTTCTCCGCGTCCAAGCCCGTACATATCATAGCTCCTATAGGTGCCACCTTCCTTAGGCAAAGGGCTGCTCAGTTGAAAGCAAGCTCTAAGTGCCCTCATGTCAAGTCTTCTATAGGTGATACATCCCGAAATCCTCCTTCAGGTGATCCTTCTGCTGAGGCTTATGTGGACCTCACAGCTGCCATGGATCCTCCACCGTCTACATCAAGCGCCTCTTCTATGCATACCATGTTAGATACGGTTGTGACCGTTTAGGTGGCACATGGACAACTTTTGTTAGATTTGCTCAATGAGGTTTCGGCCTTACGGGCAGATTTGGCGAATGCTAGAGGTTCTACTCCACCGGCTCCACCCCCTGATGAGTCATGATTGCCCTTTGGCTATACGTCACAAAAAGGGGGAGTACATAGAGATAGGGAGAGAGATTAGAGAGATTTTTTTTGGGTAGATTGTATGTAGGATACACATTCTTATGGATTGTATATGTTAGGGGAGACATTATGTGTTTTTGTTTTATTTATGTTTCTTGTTTCACATATGGTATATTAATTTTGATTTATATTATGAGGTTATTCATGGTATATGTTTTTTTTATTTTATGTTTTGTGAAATCAAGAAGTTTATTTTAGTTTACTTGTATTTTTCACACATGCGTTTATGTTTTTGTTTAGTGTTTCAGGAATTTACAGGTTAACTAAGTCGTGACTGCTGTCTACTTTTGCAACTGATAGATAGTGGTTAGATTGAATTGTAATTAGGGTTTCAATTTGTAATTGGGTTGTTTTTACTTTGAGCATTTTGCATTTTTGTAATGTGTTTTGTCACGGATTGCCAAAGGGGGAGATTTAGGCAACTAATGTATTAGAACTTCAATATGTATTATGTTGGCAAACCATGATCAAAACATAGAGTCTAGATTTAGGTTTACTCAAAGTGTGGTTTTATGTAAAATTGGAATCGAGTGATTGCAAGATTTATTGGTCAAAATCTGCAAGGCTCGATCGATCGAAAATTAGACTCAATCCATTGAAACTCATGCAGATTTAATTTTCTGTAGAAATTCCAATTCAACCTAAGCCCATATGATGTGTAGGGTTAAGTATTTTACTTCAAGTATAAAAGGAAAAACCCTAGCTACGTTTTAGAAGTTTTTGAAGAGTTGTGTGTTGAATCTTCTATGAGATCTTGATGTCCTTCATACATACACTTAAAGCTATCAAGATCAAGATTTGTATCAAGAACTTGATGGTTGCTTCAGTTACTGCATAAAGAACTTTAAAGAAGATCTGAAACCTTTGAGTGGAGTCTCAAAGTCACAAGTAGGAGAACTTGTGGTTGCTGCAGATCAAAGAAAGAAGTAGTCCGTGGACTCGGAGCTGTCAAGTGGTCATGGTAGTAAGTTTTCTACTCGAGCTAGCAATAGGATGTTGGTCTAAGTTCTATCAAGATCAAGATTTGCATCAAGAACTTGATGGTTGCTTCAGTTATTGCATAAAGAACTTTAAAGAAGATCTAAAACCTTTGAGTGGAGTCTCAAAGTCACAAGTAGGAGAACTTGTGTTTGCTGCAGATCAAAGAAAGAAGTAGTCCGTGGACTCAGAGCTATCACGTGGTCATGGTAGTAAGTTTTCTACTCGAGCTAGCAATAAGATGTTGGTCTAAGTTCTATCAAGATCAAATTTGTATCAAGAACTTGATGGTTGCTTCAGTTATGCATAAAGAACTTTAAAGAAGATCTGAAACCTTTGAGTGGAGTCTCAAAGTCACAAGTAGGAGAACTTGTGGTTGCTGCAGATCAAAGAAAGAAGTAGTCCGTGGACTCGGAGCTGTCAAGTGGTCATGGTAGTAAGTTTTCTACTCGAGCTAGCAATAGGATGTTGGTCTAAGTTCTATCAAGATCAAGATTTGCATCAAGAACTTGATGGTTGCTTCAGTTATTGCATAAAGAACTTTAAAGAAGATCTAAAACCTTTGAGTGGAGTCTCAAAGTCACAAGTAGGAGAACTTGTGTTTGCTGCAGATCAAAGAAAGAAGTAGTCCGTGGACTCAGAGCTATCACGTGGTCATGGTAGTAAGTTTTCTACTCGAGCTAGCAATAGGATGTTAGCGGTCTAAGTTCTATTGTAAAAATTTCAATTCTTTCATATTGGATCTGTTTTTACCTTGAGGATAGTTAGGTTAAATCCTCCTCAGGTTTTCTACTAATTAGGTTTTTCTGGGTCATCATATCGTGATGTTCTTTTTTTTATTTTTCTGCATTACTTGCATGATATGATATTATTGTGTTAACCTAGATCTGAATGAAAGTTCAAATAGTGTAAAAACACCCTTGAACGTTTAAACCCCCAATTTACAAATTAACCAATTCAAGCTTTATGTCAAACAACTAGTGTGCGGAAAATGAACAAAAGCTATAAAACAGAATTGGTAAACAATCTAAGCTAAATTAAAATCACAACCCACAGCAGATAATAAAAAACAAAGATAAAAGGGAAGGAAGATGCAAACACAAAGACAACATGTGATGTGTTATCGAAGAGGAAACCGAAGCCCTCGGTGTAAAACATTTCCTTCGCCCTCCAAGCGGTAAACAATCCACTAGAAAATGTAGTTGGGATACATGGACAGCAATAGACCCTCCAAGCCTAATCTACCTAGTGCACCTAAGCCCTCCAAGCTTCTTGCTCCAACGAGGTTGCGTCGAACCTTTTTCTTTTCTAGCTTCCCGAATTCCGCTACTTGACCATAGCATCAACCAATGTAAATTGGTTCCTTTCTAACTGCTTCCTAGAACACCAAACAACCCTCTCACAGTAATGGAAATGGTGAGAAAAAGGTTTTGGTAAAAATGCCTCTCAAGGATTTGACAATGGAGAGGAAGAGAGTTGAGGAATATGAAGAGACTCTTATGTAAAGATTGTGGATGACTCAATTTTGTTTTTCTCTAGGGTTTCTCTCTCA